>NW_010538754.1:86863-100998 GCF_000687285.1 Phaethon lepturus
TGGACTTGATAGGTCAGGCTGGCTGTCACTATAGGAAGAGGTGACAGTTTCCGCAGGACGCGTGGCAGGTTGGCACACAGAGTAATAAGTTTTTTTTATGTTCTTTGTGAGTTCAACAGAATTTACATGCTCATGAAGAAATGTTGCAGAAAGAGACTGGCCTCAGTGCTTAGGACTAGTTCAGTTTAAAATACCAGGACCTAATTTTGCGTTACTGCTTCACCAAGCACTGCATTTCAGAATGTGGATCCTCAAAATCTTTCCATAAACTCTTGGAGAACCTAAAATTCTGAAGCACGTGAACTTTTGCAAAGAGATTTCTATGGTACCTTACATGCTTAGTTTTGCCCATCTTTAGAATTAGTCCTAGTGTTTCCAAATACATAAACCTTACTGAGCCGCATGGTAGCTGTGTTTTGTTTATCTGGGCCTTACTTGGGGAATGCTCTTAGATACTGCCTACTGGATTGGGATTCTCTGGGAGATAACGTGGTTGTACCTCCCCCTGCTCTTGATCATAATGCTTAATGGGAGATCTGCATCTCTCTCTGTTTGTGGTTAAAAGGACTTGAATTAGCATCTTCTGCTCGGAACATTCACCTCTGAAACGGAAGGCAATTGTGTCTGAAGGGACTTTCTCTATTCCTTTGCCTAAAATGTCTTCGTCATTCAGCTGGAGATGGAAAAGATTATGCCGTTCATTTGGGATGTTCTGGGCTTTGCTTCTTGTGTTGTGCAAGAAGCATAAGAGTACAGCTGAAGCAGGTTAGTTACCACGCAGGAATTTGGAAAGGAAATCTTATTTCTTATGTCCTTTTCATTTGCCCAAGCGAGAGCGCACAAGCACTGATCATAGTTTGATGCTGTACTTTTGGTGAGGGCCGTGGCCGCAAGCTAAATGCTCTGAGATCATCAACAGCCTGATACATTTAAATTGATTTTGCATGGGCAAGATGGCTAAAAGGCTTTGTGGAAGAGTCTTAGTACAAGGTGCTCAAAGAGGTGCGCTTGGCATCCGATGGACTGAGTATGGCACATAACACGCCTGGGTTCTCTGGCCTGTCTGTTCTTCTGTCAAGTTTAAGGGTGTTTGCCCAGGTTTTAGTTCTATATCATTACTCTTTTCAAATACGGTGAGGTACACTGTCCAGAGGAGAGGCGGAGAAAGTGTGCAATTAGTGCGTTCCACTAGGCTGCACAGGAGAGTCAGCCAGGTGTGGAGGAGACTGGATGGTACTTATGAATGAATGTCATTATTTTGACAGGATGATGAATTAACATTTCTAGCTTTGGAGCCTCGGTTAAAGTGGTTTCATGTGGTCTGGTCAGCACGGGGACCTGCAGCTTGTGGCACCTTTGAAACGACATCGTGCAGCTTGGAAGCAAACGTCGGCAAACTGATCTGCTGAAAGTGATTCAATTCAGGCTGTTAATTTGGCTGTCTCATTTGGTGCTGCTCTTGAACCAATATTTAAATCTGAAATATATTTACATATTTAAAGCAAATAATTTAACTTCATAACTGCAAAAACCTATTTTTAAAGGAAAGATGAAATTTTCAGTGTGCTTTGGCTGCTGTCGATTTTAATGGGAACTGACTACACTAAACAAACCTTTCAGAAGTTTTTCAGTATGCCAAGGTGTTTACATTTAGAAATGCAGATAGGTACTTGCTTAAGCTTGCTAAATTACTGGATCGAGCTCAGGAAATTAGGATCCAGATCTGTAATGGTACCATGTGCTTTTACAGTGCTGGCAGTTACTTGGTGGAACTTTTTTTTAGATGTACAGTCATCCTATTCTTTAGGAACAAACAAAAAGAAGTTAAAACTTAACATCTTTAGAAAATCTTTGCACAGCTCTTTACAGAGTTCTGAGAAGCAGCTCAGGTTTTTGTCTTGTTGGTTTATATTGATTTTTTGTTCTTTTTTTTTTGAGAGGTCCAGCAACATAGCATGAGGTGTTTGAAAAACTAAATTGAAAACAAATGCTGGCAAGTGCTAAAAGACATCTAAATGGTGGGCTTACATATGCTCATTGCCTCATATACTTCATTGATGGCTTCTTTCATTGCTGGATAATTTCACTTATTAAATAATCCATGGATTTAGTTCATTATAAGGATGCTGCTGATTTTTTTTTTTAAGAAAATTCAGTACTTTTGGAGCCTTTTCATTTTCTTTTAACTTCTCTCTCCTCCTAAAATTGCCTACTTAATCAAAGTCTTATAAATATAAACCTTTTCCACCTTATCATCGTGGCATATCCTTTCACACGGGCCTGAGGGAATTAGTGAGGGATGCCTCAAAATGCTCTGTTGTACCTCATGCAATTCACTGTCGTCTTTAACTGGTCAAATCTGCTGTGTAGATTGGAGAAGATGGAATGAAGTAAAAGAAAAAAGGCTCTTAAAAAATGTGCTGAATGGTTCCATGGGAGGAGAGAAAAGGGGTATTTTCACTTTGTCAGCCATGTAGTTAAAAATAGCACCTGGCAGTGGTGATGGGCTTTTCAAGCTACGCATACACGAGAAAAATAATCTAACTCCAAAGTTCACAGCCGTTGTGTATCATGGTCAGCTCTGAAAACTTTTTGTAAGGTACATCATGGATATGAAAATTTTACCTAAAACTAACATAAGGACAGCAGGATTCTGTAAACCGTATAGTCTGTGGAGAGCAGCGTAGGAACCATAGGTTTCATATGAAAAACTACGTAGTCCTGACTGCTTTAAGCATCACATTGCATAAAATGATCGTAGTTATTATAAACATATAAAACCAGGTTGCTTCATCAAAAATTAGCTTCCTTTTTTAATTTCTAGAGAACAAATTTGCCTTTGCATTTTGACTGAGTCTTTGTAACTGACTTTTTTGGTAATTGCATTATTTAAGATGCCATTAATATAAGCAGCTTTTGAAAAGGGAACTGCTATAACTTTTTTGGAAGTTAACATTTCTTCTAGAGGAAAAGGTTGAAATTTGTTCTAGATTTCCATGACAAGTTTGTTTTCTGTGTATGTCTTCAAAAGTGGCAAGGTGGATGAGTTTATACCATCCATCAGTTCATACATTAGAAGAGTAAAAAAATTACAAGCCTCATTTCTGGTTCTGTGTTTTGTTCTTCAGCCTGGTGGGAGAACACACACTGTTGCCATGGGGTGTTCATGGATCAGTAATTACATCTGAATGGAACTTGAGGTTATTTTGGTAGGACTGCGTTCAAACTGCTGATGTATCCTACTGCAGGTTATTGACTTAAATTTATACCTATGCAAATTACGTTGCTTGTAAATTATCTCCATACTTATTCTCTATTTTGGCTGGACGTACTGTCACTGGCTATGTCCTTATCTGCAATTACTGTGACCCAAAACAAGTACATTATAGAGTGAGACAGTTGCTGTTGGAGACCCGACATCTGACTTGCATTTATTTAAAGGGCTTTAGTCCAGACTATTTAGGAAATAGATGTGATAAATTATCTGCATTTGATACAAAAATTTGGCAGGAGCTTTGCCAAATTTATGCTATGCTGATTTATTAGCCCCTGGGACAATTTCAAATGGCTGAATGACTTTAAGCAGCCACCATAAGTGAGAAATACATTCCTCAAAAGTTGCTTATTTTTCCCCCTCTCCTTTTTCTGTATGTAATATTTCACCGTAGTTGAATCCGAAATCCAGAATAGTTTAATCTTGTAGCAAACCCCTTTTTTTTTTAATTATTCAGAAGCTAATCAGAACATGAATTTTATGCAGTTCAAGCAGCAAGTTTCCCATCTACTAATCCAGAAAGCTCCAAATTAAACTAATTTTAAGGTATCGGGGCAAAAAATACACTGGGTGACTTTTGGTGGTTTTGGGGTTTCCGTTTCAACTTCTTGACTTGCATTCATGATATTGTGTGTCGGTGGCCCACAGAAGCCTAACCAAGGTCACTAAAATATTGTATCATGGGCTTTACTAAATTCTAAGAGAGAGCCTCAGCATCCAAGAATGTAAATTAATACTGGTAAAGAGGGAATAAGGATAAGCAATCCTTAGACTTCAGCTAAAACCAAATCAGCAGTAAGATCAGAGAAGGAGCCCTGTGGTATTGTCCGGGCCATGATCCACTTGATCATTCCACTCTCCGATGTGTGAGAACCTCTCTAAGCGCTGGAGAGGTGAGAAAACAGGTCTTACTACAAAAAGCCACGGAAAAAATTCTGAAAATCCTTTCTTTTCCTTGCAGATTATGAGATGTAAAACTTATGAAAATGATGTGTATGTATGGAAAGATGTTATTTATATTCCATAAGAGTAATGGTTATTCCAATATAATGGCACCCCCCCGTTATTCCTCAGCATCATGCATTTTCTTCATTTTGTGATATATTATATGGCTTTTTGGTGTAACTACACTTTTAGATCTTATTGAATAGAATTTATGTGTTGCCTTATAGAAAATTTGTTTCATAATTCATTCATTATTTACTATTACTTGACCTTACAGTACATGAAAAAACCTATCCCATAACTGTAATTTCAATTCTCTCTAGTGTGAGATCAATCACATTCCACATCTTTTATATTATTTAAAATGTGAATGATGAAATTTTCTTGTGCATTTCTCCTGAGTTACTGAGAACTTTCAAACATTAGTGTGTGGGAAATATGCAGGCTGTCCCCTGCAGACCTGGGTGAGCTACTGATTGTATCACAAACACTGCAAACCCATTTGGAATGAATGAGCTGTCCCTTTGTGTAAGTGGAACTGGTGGCTGATGCTCAAAAAAGGCAGTCTGGCGCTGTTAAAGACCAGGAGCATTTCATAAAAATCTACTTCATAAGATTTTTTTTTTTTTCCTTTGTGTACAAGGAGGAACTGGGGTTGTTTAGTCTGGAGAAGAGGAGGCTGAGGGGAGACCTTATCGCTCTCTACAATTACCTGAAAGGGGGTTGTGGTGAGGTGGGTGTTGGTCTCCTCTCCCAAGTAACTAGTGACAGAACGAGAGGAAATGGCCTCAAGTTGTGCCAGGGGAGGTTTAGACTAGATATTAGGAAGATTTTCTTTACTGAGAGAGTGGTCAAGCGTTGGAACAGGCTGCCCAAGGAGGTGGTGGAGACACCATCACTGGAGGTGTTAAAAAAACATGTAGACATTGTACTTCGGGACATGGTTTGGTGGTGGTGGGTTGATGATTGGACTTGATGATCTTAAAGGTCTTTTCCAACCTTAGTGATTCTGTGATTCTAAGTAATATTTAGATATGGACAGAGCTTTTAGTACTTCCTCCCTATCTCTACAACCTGACACCCCAATGTGTTATGCTGATGATATTACAGAACAAGTTTGACATGTCCACTTTCCAACGCTGATGGGAACTCTTTGGCAATTGGATAACTGGAGAATTCGCTTCTGGTATGTGTGTGCCCTGGACTGTATGACTAAGGTCATGCATATCATGATTATATTTACAGTTCAGAAACAAATAATGAATGTTATAGGAAGTAGCCCACTGCATACAAGAAAGTGATGAAGGTTGTGTTAGTGATACCGAGCTACAGTTTCTGATTACTTCGAGAGCCATTTTTGAAAATATGCGAGTAGATAAAAGGAGAAATCAGTAATGCACTTGAGATTTGGAGGATTTTTTTTTTCCCTGAAAATCTACAAGAGAAGTATTATCATAAACCAAACAGAGTTTTGAAATATTTTAAACAGGAGAGATATGTTTATGGAACAAATTACATTTGTACCTCAGCCTGCACGAGCACAGAAAACTAAGACTTTTTTCCTTGCCAAAAAATCTTACCTCTTATTATTAATTCCTTTTCCTTTTGCCTGCATGTTGGTCTGTATTTTTTGCTCTACAAGACAGTTTCTCAGCAAAATACATTTTTTCTCCATGATTCTCTCCGTAGTTAAATGCCAAAATTGTATGTTCTAAAACATGTCCAGATTGACACATTGCTTATTGTGCAAACTCCTTTAGAACTTTAACTTACTGTAGAAACATATATGGTCATATTAAGTGAAACCATTCCAACTATTCATGTATACACGTTTATGAAGATCAGATGTAATTGACACTAGTTAATTTTACTTAAATGACAAAAGCTTTTCAAATATAGATTTTCCGGATACCAGAGCATAGTTAGGAAAAAAAAAAAATCTGAGTATATGTAATATTATACAAGGAAATAAAGTTAATTTTCTTGAACTATATGGTACAGTATATAGATGGAGTTGGGAAAAAAATAGTAAAATGAAAAGTATAATGCTATTTTCCTAAGCCACATTTGCTAAATGCAGACTTTTGCAAGGTCAGCAGTTATACTGGAGTTGAGTAGAAATGGCTTCAGTGGCTTTAACTTTACCAGTGCCCTTGATGAGGTGCAGAGTTGTCAGTATTCTCGTAAAATTCCTCAGTGATGGCTTCTTCTGTTCTCTTTATTTCCTTAAGTGAACATCTGTCTAATTGTTCACCTCCATTGCTTTAGTGCTTTCCTCATGCTTTCTCTGTTTCCAGACAATAAACTTTATTTTCTTCATAAGAATTCAGTCTACGCAAGGGTATTAGGCAGCTTGTTTGCACCTTTTAATTTCTGGAAGTTTTCCAGAAGGGCTTTTTGCTGTAGTTCCAATGGGTTCATCAGTGAATCATGTAACATAATGCAGCATTGTGTTTGGGTTTTTATCCGTTACCTTCTGTTTATAAACATCTGCTTGGAAATTTTCTTTTTGAAATTTTTTTTAATATGTTTTACATTTTTGCATGTGGCATATGGGTAAGATATACGTAGCCGCTATTTTGTCAAGTGTTCAGGTAGGTACAGCCAGTATTTACCTTAAAATTTGGGAAAAGCCTAAGCTACTTGCTTAAAAAGCAAAATTTTAAGGTAGAACATGTTGCAGTTATTTAGCTGTGTAACAATATCTGTTAGGTTATGAAAAATTTAATAATTGAATGACTACGTTAAGAAATGACATTAACACTTACGGTTGCAGAACTGCAGAAGGCATCTGAAAGTCTTTCTGTCCAGTAGAGAGAGTATTACTCACAAACTTGGCATGCTGCTTCTCGTCATGTTCAGTTCTTTGTGTTCAATTTTGCTGCTTTTATGAAGGGGAAAGGCAGTGGTGCTTGTTGTTTTTTCTTCTTTGCTTCCCCTTCCCTCTTATCTATAAAGCATTTCTATCAATCTTGCACACCTATTCTTCAGGCAGATATTTCAAGTTAAAAGTACGTGGTAGTTATGCTTTTCTTGCTGCTTTACTTGCTGTAATGGCAGCACCTCCTTGTTTTGCACGTACAAGTACTTGAAAGAATATAATTTTTAAGGCTTATTCTCCACCCTTGTCACTATCTTGTTCATTGGCAATATTTGTATTTAGGAAGTAAGTGTTCTAGTAACTGTAATGATAGGTGACTGTCAAGGCTCCCGCTACATTGCTGCATGAGACATTTTCTGGGGTGCTTTTGTTAGCTAGAGATCAAAATTTTATCAGAAAATTAATGTATATTTAGTAAATGAAAATTCCAGAGCTTTTCATGTTGACAGTGCTTGAAAATGACCACTGATTTTGGACTTAATCCACATTTACACTGAAGCCATTTTAAACTTTCTTAATTATCAGAACAATGGGACACAGCCTTATGACCCCTCCTGCCTGTGTCTGAATGCCATCAGCTTTACGCATCTGTAAAATACATAGTCTAGACTTTGATCTTAGATTTTTAGACAACCCTCAAATTACGTTATGTTTTTAATGATGTGTTTGCTTTTATATCTATATTGCTGATTACAAGAAGAACAAAATGTTTCCTGAGATGGGCCACATTTTCACAGAAATTTCATTCCAGCTTTTGTGTTTATTTTGTTCATATTTTCTTTGTCACACAATCTTTATATCTCTGGAAAGAAAGTACAGAAAAACTTGCTCCTTTTCGGATCACAAATCAGGTGGCATAATGCCAGGTGTCCATATTCTAGTAGTGTTCAAAGATGCCTCACATGTTCTTGTGCATGCAAAATTACTTAATATTTTCCTTCAAATCTATGTTGTGTGTATTGAGTGTATATTAAGAACCTGATCCTGCCAACCCTTATTTGTACAAGAAATCTTTACTAATGTGATTCAGTCCTTTTATTTCGCTTTCTAAAGTTACATACACAACAATTTGACCATTTTCAATGTGTCTCTTAGCTAGAGCATGTGAACAGTTGTAGAAACAACAGAATTTGTATATGTAGTGTTAGATTTTTTTTTAGATACTGTTCTGTAAGATATCTATTTTATATTCTTTAACGCTATTCAGTTCTTTCTTTTCTTTGTCTCATGTATTTATTTCTACTTATGTTGAGGCATCCCAAAATTATTCGTGCTTTAAAGAAGTGATGAATTTTAACCATATCCGTATACGTATTTTCATAGTATAGAGAGTGAGGGGAAAGAACGGTACCTTAAATCTATTGGCAGGCTTTGATGTACTTCAGCATAGCTGCAATGCGTTTTTAAACCTGCAGACGTCACTATTCTGCCAATTAATTGTGCAACACTAAATGTTCATATAGCACTATGACCGCATTTAAAATATATGTTGCTTCCATCTAGCAATTATAGCACTTTGTTTTTACTCTAAAACAATTTCATCGCATTTATTTTAATATTGTTACTTCATTTTCACTATTCCACTGAAGGAAATAGTATGCTTTCCTTTTAACTTGTATAAGCCGTGTCCTAAGACTGTCTTTAATTATTAGTTATTGTTGGTTCAATATAGATTTATGAACTATTTATTTTGTGTCATATAACATACCATTTTTAAGCAGCATTTTTCAATCTGAACATAGCTTCCAGGAGGGCAAGCTGCCCAGAACATCAGTGATCTCAGTTATTACTTTGTGTCATATATAATCTTGTTTTTTCCTGCAACAAATAAATCTTTGGGCCTCCCTGCAAAAAACATTTGTGGTTACAGTATAATAAAAATAAACCGTTTGTCGTGACTGCAGCTGACATTTATCAGCCTATTTGTGGGTGCTCTTTCTCTCTCTGTATAATACGGAACATAATTTGTCACTTTGTAAATACATTCCAGCCTAAATCCCTGCCAGCATCTGTTAGTGTTTGAAGGATTAATGCGCTGCACAGTGCATGTCTGCACTTTCAGGCAACAACATAGCTTATGATTATGGATCATGAGAGAACAGGGAAAAAGGGTTCATTTTGTATTTACTTAAACATTGTTGCCCTTTTGACCATCATGCTTTTCTCGTCTTGTTTGTCATTTGTAGTAGGGATGCTAACTTTCCTCTATGTGTAAATTCTGTATGTGAAATCCTGCTGTAAGTTTTATAAATCAGTGTATGTATAGCTTTAAATATAAGATAACCCAGCTCTAATTTTATGGATAGTTAACAACAATAATATTATGTCGCAATAGGGATGTTACTGGTTTAATCTGTTTACAAATACTGTTTTTCCTGCCATTTCCAACAAATCCATTACCCTATTTGCCACCTATATCGCATATTTCTCAGCAACCCATAAATGGCATTTATTTAATCTTAAAAACTTCAAATTGAGCAAGTTTTTAAAAGGAAACAAAGTCAATAGCTTCTAAATTATCCCAGTGCCGTTTGCCTCGTTGCTGTTTTTGAAAATGTATTCTGCTATCACTTCAATCTTGCAGAATGAAAAGAATTGAAAGCATCTGAATAGGAGGTTCTCCACAGCTGAGATTCTGTTACATGTTCCCAGGCTCCCTTGATTATTCTGTAAACAAGAAGATATGTTTATTAGAATAGTAAACTATACACATGTGATATATTGCCCAAATTATCTGAGATTCCCCAAGATAAATTCAGATGAGCTTTACAGGAATGGGCGTTTGAAGAGGGAAAGAAATCATCCATATCCAGGGAAAGAAAAAAATCTGACTAAAAGTAGGCTCCCAAGTAAATAGCCGCAGTTCCTGTACATTAAGAGCTAAACAAATTCCTATTGCCAAAACCTATGGTAGACTTTTAAAAATATGCATGCAAGTTCTTGTTATTGAAGCAGATGTGTACTGCCTGCAATGGAACCGTGTGCATCCAGGAAAAACCAGGGACATTTGGAGCCTACAAATTGAAGTATTCTGAAATTATAGTCTAGTAATTTTTGTGTTGTGGGGTTTTTTTTGTTCTCTCTGGTAAAGGAATAAATAATTTTTAAAAATGTCCTTAGGAGACTGACTTCTCTTACTCTTATTAAACATGATTTAGGATTGCTGTGGCATAGTTTACTTCTGTGAAGATTTTAATTACAGAAGGAAATATAAGTGTTTTTCCTTTTTTTTTCCTTTATAATTATCTTCAGAAGATATAAAAAGCCAAATTTCCAGAGATATTGATCCAAGAGTTAACTACTGTAAAGATTGTGACATAACATTATTGCTTATTGTAGCGGTATTTATTGCAGAAGATTTATTTTAAAAAAAAGATATTAAAATGTGAAGAACCAGAAGGAAATTAGTAAGTGTATTTTGCATTTCTTTTTATGTGTACACATTTACTAATAGAAAGAGCTACAGTTTTAAGATTATTGGGGAATTTAAAATTAATATTGCATGACCAAGAAAGCCCTTTCACATCCAACTTAAATATACAAACTATACCCGAGACTTTAGTCACATTGTTGCATTTGTGACAAAAATTTTAAGTTATAGGTAAATTAAGTATTTGGAAGAAGGAAAAATATTGCTGTGAATAATGATACGTTTAAATGTGAGGACCAAATGTCGGGTTGGCGTATGGCATCCTCAGAAATGGAACACCTTCATATCAGGCCGTCTTCATCACTCTTCCACATGTCTTGTGTTCAGAATTTCAACGGCTCATTTGTTGCCTTTATATTTATCTGTAGCTAAAGGAGGATCCAGACTTCTCTGTTGCCTTTATAACCCCATTGAACTCAACAGTTAAGTCTCCGGTTCAGGTGTTTGTTCCAGACTGTCATGTGTGGGCAACTGCCATTACAACTTCAAGACATTCATCATTGCAGTGTGATCCTACTGCAGCTTGAGGGCTTCAGGTTCTTCTGAAAAGACCTCTTACTGCTCTAAGTTGTAGATGATGCCGAAAAGATAAACACTGTTCTCTGCCAAACATCCATAAATGTTCTGGAGTGGGGATAGAGACAAGGAAAATAATAGTAGTAATAATTCATTCTTCATGGTAAAATGAAGGCCCAAGGATGATCAGTAATCCTAGCAATTTGCAGGCATGCACTGCCCGTTAGGTCTTTATATATGTGCTATTCCCTGGACTTGGATAACAGCAACCCCTGCAGGAATTCTATTTTTGTGAAGAACATGAAGATCTAGTTACTTAAGCAGGAAGAACCAGGCTTTACAAAATCAGAGAGCTCACATGCAGCAGGAAAACATGCTTGAGAAGACTGAGCAAGATTAGTAGCGGAAAAACTTATACCAGTAAATCACAACCAAAATACAGGTGAAACAAATATGTTGGGAAATAGTGAAACCAAGTATTACTAAATACATTTTTTTCAATGAAAGAAAGAAAAGCCTTTTAATCTCTAATTTTCTTGAAGAATCACAGTCAGTCCCAGCTATTTCCTTGTACATCACATGTGGGTTAATGAAGTAATGAATATTTAGGACATTGGTTTGTGTTGTGTACCATCTTCTCTTGCATAAGGTTAGTGAAAATTTGAATGTACTGTGTAGAAATTGCTGATATTGGGGAGGAGAAGAACTAGAAAAATGAGTGTAAAATTGCTCCACCACGATGTCTTCTAATGAACTTTATTAAGGTGTATCGAATGTAGCAGAAGAATACATTATTAAAGCATCTAGCATGTACGTTGGATTATTCTTGAAGCAATATGATTCATCTGTCCCAATCAATTTCATGAGAAGTGGCTGCATAGCATTCAAAGCACACAACAAGGTGAGGCTGGCATATTACATAAATACAGCTTTGCATGAAGTACCAAATGTTGACTACATTAGGGACAATAATATTTACAGTCCAAATCCTGAGTGAAAGCCTTTTTCCCTATTATGTACCTCCATAAATAGTGCATGGCACTGGCTATTGACTGTCATAAGCTATGTGTCAAATTGTCAGACGTGCTTCTAAAACATCCTCTACTTTGTCCTCAACATGGAAATATGGGTTTATTTGGGCATTGCTTGTCATATACTGAGCTTTGGTTGTTTAGTTTACCTATTTTAAGATAATTCCACAGACTTTTCATCAGCTTTGATGTCAAATTCTTTTTTTCCTGAAGATTCTCTGTTTCTCACACTGCATGTAAGAGCTATTTGCATTCCAAGATGATGTCGTCAAGATTTTTATCAATTTAAACTGCTTTTTACGAATATACTGTATTTTCAATCCCTCAAAGTCAGATATTTTTATTGTTGTGCTATGTATTCAGTTTTGTGTTAGGGGCTTTTAAATATTGAAGATATACATATACATGATATTTTTTGAGAGGAAAATTATACAGTCAATTATCTAGTGTCCACTATGTTACATTTTAAGCAGGCCCTTACAAAATGACTTGTACTTCCATGAGCTACAGGGGCTACAGCATATTTATCAGGACTCTTCAACTCTGTATGAAACTGGAGCAGTCAGAAGTAATGGTGTCTGCTGAAAGATTCTTTATCATATGAATTTACTTTTAGTCATCTATTATTTATTTCAGCTATTTTATATGCCATTATAATAAATATTATGACAGAGAAAGCTTTTATGCTTCAACTTATTGTACTGCTCTTCACTTCCTTGCAATCCTTCAGGAAAACGTAGCTGTGCTTTACCTATATTTAACGTAAATCATCACTTAGATTTGAATGAAAAATTCACTATGAAAAAAGGCTCCTTCTTCAATACCAAGACACAAATGCACAATCATGTTTACTGCCAAACTACTCTACCATGCCGTGTTCATTTTTAAACAGTTTTTAAGCAGTAAAGTGAATACATTGCATATAGTGAAATTGCTTGCTTTCTGGATGTTTTCACTTTCTTGTTAACTTTCTGGCTCAATAAGCATTTTTCTAGCATGAGTGCAAAATATAACCAATTGCACTTAAGCATTTTTAATATTTTTGCTCCAATAGTGAGCAGCTTACATACAAAACAAAAAAAACAGTTTTCTGGTATTATTTAAAGTAATGAAACTTACCTGGAGATATTGACAAAATGCTTTTAAAACTGGGCATAAAATGGTCAAATACAGGATAAAACTTTTTCTTTGCATTTTTCAAAATGTTATTGTGTTGTGTTTAAGAGAGGACTTAAAAGGAACCATAGAATGATCCGCTTTCAGCTCTTTCTTCAAAGACAGGGTGTTGGCGCCTAGATATTTGAGCTGCTTGTTGGGCTTCTTGAAATGCAAATACTCCCTGTCCCAAACGCACTGTTTCGGTTGGCTCTAGCTGACCTTGTTTTCACACGGTTCAGTAGACAGCAGAAGTGTGTCCGCCTCTTGTGTCTGTTCTCCTTTGGCTAGTTTGCAAAGCTGGTCTGGGTCTAGTTGTGAAAGTGGTTTTGGACACATTTGGGACATTTGTCCTGGGGATCTGTTGCGGGGGCACCAGCTCATTTGGCACAGGCTCTCAACAGTGCCATGTAGTAATGATCCTCTGATTTGGAAGTGATCTCTTTAAAGTATTCTACACCCGTTCTGTTATTTAGTTTCCCCTTAGATGGTGTAATTGAAAATAAAGTAGTAGAGGGAGCATTAATATCTTTTCTCAATTTAATGTTAAAAATTCTGCAGTTCTCTGCCTTTGTGTGTTAATTTTACGATGCCAGTTTTAAGACTGTCTTCTATATTTGGGAAAGTGACAAGTCCCATTTAAGATTTCACAACACAAAATGAGGCATTATTCAGTACTGAAAATATGTGAACTGAAATGATGAAAGACATCAGCATAATACAATTATGACACATTAGATCAGGATTTGCAGCATACCATTAACAATCAGTTCTGACTGTGGATTACAATTACAGTTACAATGACTTTTAGCAAAAATGAAATGTTTTTTAGTTTTATTTTTTATTATTATTTTTTTCCCCATAAATACTACAATATGTGCTACCTAGGCTTACAGGGAAAGA
>NW_010538754.1:101029-119457 GCF_000687285.1 Phaethon lepturus
GGTAATACTGAGCTACTGTAAGAAAACAAACAAAACCTTCTAGTTGTCATTGATTGGATGTATTCTTACATTATTAAGAACATACCTTGCAAGTCTGTTGCCTTATTCATAGCTTTTTTTAAAGAAATTGTAGCATAGAAGTAAGAGTGGGAAAATGTGGAATGAAAATGGGTTGATACTGAAGGCTTAGCGTCTCATGTTCTCAAGCTGCTGTAGGAATTGATGGTCTACAAAATACCTCTGTGGAGTGAGAGGTGCTTAAATCTCAGTTGAGAAGGGAGAATCCAAAACAGAAAAGTGTTGGGGAACTTGCCTAAGCTCATAGTATGTAATTTGATTTCTTCCCCAGTTACTGTTTGGAGAAAATACTGATGTTTGGCTTTTCTCATGCCGTCAGAAGCTGAGGTGGCAAGTTCTGATCTGAGTGCTTTGGATGTCACATGCTCCCGTTTCTTCTATGAGGAAAACAGAGCAAATGGGTGTCTCTGTGCTCAGTATGTACCTTGTGTATATATGAAGGAAATACAGACTGTTACTATCAGATTTTGGAAAAGCAAAAGTAGGGAGAAAGTTGAAAAAAAAAAAATTGGTTTGCCATTTGCCTTTGACCTATTCAATGGAAAAAATTACTAAACTCGTCCTTTTTTTCCTTCTCCGTTCTTCTTTTTTCAGGAAACTTTCAGATTTTTATCTAAAATCTATCATTTTATATAAAGTTTCTTGAATTTTTTAACAAATGTTTTCTTTGTCTTTTTCTGTATGTGTACTAAAGCTAAAATAAAAAAAAAAAAGATGAAGTAGAGAAATTGTTTGAAATAAATTATCTTACTGGCTGAAGAAAATGGAGTATGAATAGAAAGGTGGTCATTGATGGAACCGGTACAGAAAAAAACATAATTATAGTTTGTATTTGCTGTCTATCAGTTGACTGATTCTCACTTTCAAGAATTTATTTATGATTTTATGAATGCCAGATTTTTGCAATTTCAATATATTAATCCACAAATCCAGGCCAATCTTACTCTGCTTAATTTCTATTTCTGAAAGTATTTTGACAGTCATACTTTTTTTTTTTTTGGACTTAAAATACACAGACACTTCGGTTCTTGGAATCAGTTGCTGAAGCCTAACACATGACACCAAGAGGGAAAGCATGACCTGAGTAATATTATGTGGACTTGAATCTGTGTCCCCAAGAGGACAGTAGCTTGACAGGTTGTGGTATAGTCTGTTGAACTACTTGATTTTTTTTTTTTTTTGACCCCTCTTACGTCCCTGTACTTGTATCATTCTTGTCCTTTTACCCTTGGGAGAGACAAGAGAATGTTTCAACGGAGGAAAGCAGAAGCAAAATAAACCCAACTATGCACACTAGTTCTCTATTAAGTAAACAACTTTGAACTGCAAAGTTGAAGAGAAGTTGTTATGGAGCTCTATTGCATAATGCAAGGCAGCATAGTCTTTCTCAAGTCTCTGACCATCAAACAGAAGAAAATACTTAGCCAGTGGGGCAAAATGAATTCCAGAATGATGTGCATCTTGTGAGGGTAACAAAGCTCTTTGTAACAAACCTGGGTTTAGCATTTTCAGACTCCATCAGCTGATACTTCCTGATGGGAACTGAACCTGTCGAAGTCTTGGTTGTATTTATTTTGCTGTCCTGATAAGTCTGGCTAGAGTGGGACAAAAGGAATTTGAGTGACATTCTGTTTAAACCCAAGCTGTAAGGTAATTGTAGTGGGCAGCATGGGTGCTAGCAAAATAGAAAACACATGTGGGGAGGAAAGTACGAGATGTAATGAAACATGGAGATCGGATGAATTGCTTAACTTGGGAGACAATGGGAGCACTCTTCTTGGCTTCCTTCTGCACTGACTTGCGTGCTGCTTCCTTTTTGTTTCTCCAGACATGCTCAGTGTATAACCTTGCAATCACAGTAGATCCCCTGTTGCACCATGGTGCTAACACAGCTCCTATTGCCTCTCCACTCAAGTGCTGCCTTTGATTGCATAGTACCACTGTATCTGCTCCATCTTTTTCTTTTTCTTTTAGCAGTGCTGATGTCCAGTCTGAATCATGACCATTATACGTAGGTGTAGGTAGCACGTTGGAATTACAGGAAGTGTCCCTCTAGTGTCTTTTTTCCTGAATAAGCTAAGCTGAGTGGACTGAAAATTGACATATTTATGTTTGGGGAGAGTACAGGGCTTTTGCCAGCTTTCTTTTATGTACTAGAGAGTTTATGTGGTGTTGGGCAGCGGTGAGTCTAAAAGTGAGGGTGAGCACAAATGGGCATGTTCATAATTCCTTTGGGGATCTACGTAACTTATATGTCATGACGGTTGGTGTTTTGCAGAGGATCACAGATGTCTTAAAAGTAGAGCGTTTGTGGAAGAACTAAAGGCAGCTGTTGGATGTTGTGGAGCGGACCCACAGCTGCAGTCAAGTGAAAGCTAGTTCAGAACTGTGGCTCGAAGGAGCCACTGTCCACTTGATGATGTGATGAATTTCACTTCAGCTGTTGCAATGAAAACAGACTTTTGGTTCATTTTGTTTTGAGATTTGGTGTGTAAGCATTTCAAAAGATTTGAGAACAGGGATCTTAAAGCTGAAAATACTGAGAAGAATCATTTTGGCCATGTCTAAGGTTAGCACCTTCCGGTTAACCTGTCATTTTGTGGGATTACATGTCCTCTTCTAGGTGAAAAGTTGGTTTTAAGTACCTATGCAATTTCTTTAGCAGATACTATGCACTGGTAGACTTGTATGCAAAAGTGTGTAGTCTGATCAGTTATTTTCTATGCTCATTTTATGCTGTTTTTTATATCACCTGCTATGAATACTGGATTGTTTTGGATTAATATGTGCAAGTTTGAATTTAGCTGTTTTTTATAGGGTATTTACTGGGTATTTTTCTATTTGTATAGTATGTAAAAAATAGCATGCATTAAGAGTAATGCTTACTCTACTTATTACTTCATGAGTTATGCAAGTTTCACCAGCTAAACAGAAAAAAAAAAGATACCATATTAACCTTAACACTACCTTGAGTCAATTCATTGTATTATATAAAGCTGTGTGTTACACAGTGTATGTTTTTAGCAAACTGCAACATTGCAATGCTACTTTTGGCACTAAATGTTGTGCTCGTCTGTTCTTTTTGATGATTTGTATTCACTTTGGGGTTATAATGTTAAACAAGGGAATCAGACAGGTTTCATAACACATTTACTGTAACATGATACTGTGAACTAAACTTGCTGTTACTTATCCTTTTTTTATTTTTTCTCTTGTTCCAGCATAAAGCCAAGGTAGAAGCAATGACCTTAGACCTTGCTTCTCTTCAGAGTGTGCAGCACTTTGCTGAAGCATTCAAATCCAAGAATGTGTGAGTATTCAGAAAATTACATGTAATAGTTTCTTGTTATTTTAATGTCTTTATCAGCTGAGCACAGTTGGCAGAATTCACCATAGTTGGACTGATCAGCAACTACAGTTAGTGAGTAATCTTTTCACAGGATTTTTTTTTAACATAAATTAAAGATCATTTGTTTTCATCCTAAAAAAAAATTGCAGATCTCTTATTATTCCATGTGTAGCACCAGCTTTAAAGGGGGCATTGATACCCCTGTGGCTATTGAAAAAGGCTGAAGCTGAACTGCATAAAAAACAGCTCAGGCAACTTTTATCAGTTTTGCAGTGGTTTGGAAGAGGTCACGGATGAGCAATTAGTGCATTCCTTGTCTTGCTTTCTTTTCTAACCTTCTCTCTCTCTCTCTCTTTATTTTTAAAGCATTTTTTAAAAGTAGCCTTATAAGCCAGACAGCTCCATTTTCCAGACCTGTGTCTGGAATAGTCCATAATTAAAAAAAAGAAAAAAGGGGGTGCTAATGACATCACTTAACAATACATAAATTTATGTGGAGATAATCAGGTTAGCTTCCAAATGGTTTGTTTAATTTGGCTTGAACAGAACAATGAATCTCTAAATTGAAGAAATTATTTGAAATCTAAGTGCCAACTCTTGACAATAAATTCCACACCTTGTGCTTTTGTCCACAGTTTGACCCATTGACTGTTGTGACTATTCAAACTTAGCTTTTTTCTGCAAATATTTCTGTAGCACATATACATCTTGTTCTAATTCTCAACAGAATATGGCCTCTTAGACAGCTTCAAAAATATATTGTCATAGGGAAAATATATGAAAAAAATGTTTTTTTTTCACTTTGGAAATACAGCCAAAGCTAAATCTCACACGGATAGACAGATGACATTTTAGTACTTATAGGTCTTTTAGATTCAAAGAATTGTCAAAACTGACTTCTAATACAAGTTCCGTTACTGCCAAAATCCTTGGTAACAATATTTTCTTATCGTATGTCATCTTCATATATTAAAACTTTCTTGAAATAGAAAGACAAATCCTTGTAGTATTGCTGTTTTAATATTAACTCTATTTTATAATGTAGGAACAGTAAGTGATTTAATTTAGCTTCTTTATGCTTTTAATATGCTACATTTCTTTAAAAACTATATGGTACATTGAAAAGTTAAACCCACCCTTCTTCCAAATGCAGCTTTTAACTTGATTTGTGTGTTGCAGATCATATCATGGTCATCCTAGCTAGACCATTTGGTATGCATGTTTATAAATCCTTAGAAGTGAACATGATTAAATCAATTTTTGCCAGAGAACTTGGAAAATGAGAAGATAGAGAATCAGTGGAGAGTGAGCATCAGTAAAACATGTTTTACTTTTGTTGGCATACATTGTTTTACCAGCGTAGGTCTGTTAAACTGCATTGTCAGTGATGGACAGGTTTTACTAACATTTCACTCATTTTATTTGGAAAAATTTTAGTAATAGCATTTATAGCCTCTGCCTTGCTTTCAGATATTTCTGTCTCGAATCTGTGCTCAAATGTGTGTGTGTCTGGCAGGACTACTTGAAGCATTATAAGAAAGTCTAAGGTCTGTGTATCTGTTGTGAGACTTACGGGGTTTTGACCAAAATGGATTTCCAGTTATATTTTGTTTAAAGTCTGCGGCTGGATGGAAACCAGACCCCACAAACTGTCTCTAACAGCAGATCTTTTATCCGATACAGATACAGAAGAGCTATCTTACAGTCATCTGCACTGGCAGGAGAATGGACTGGAAGACCTACTAGGTCTTTCTGGCTCTGATTTTTTGTGATTTAACTATGTCTGAATATGGTCAGAAAAGCAATTATATGGTGGTAGCATCTTATTACTACAATGCTAGCCCTATGTGTTTTCCAGCCCTAATGTACACTAACTACTTTTGTCTCTCTGTTTGTTTGTTTTGCTGTAGAGTCTAGAGGCTTTTGTCAGATCGGTGATTCCCTTGCATTAGTAGCTTTATGAGCAGTTGAAAGAAATCTTCCAGGCTTCAGTGACATACTGGGTCTTGTTCTTTATGCTTTTGCAAGTCTGTTAGCTGGTAGCCTGACTTTCTTAAAAGGCTTTGGTATCTCTGATTTCATGCACCTGTAGGAGAAGGTGTACTGTGGTAAACTCTCCGCAGTTCCCATGAGGTAGCTATAAGTCCAATTAATAGGCATAGGAAATACATTAGCAGTATAGAGTTTTCTTTCTTACAAGATCTCTTACAAATTCCTTAACAATAAACTAGTAGGAAAAGCAAATAAAGTGTTTGTGTTTTTTTTAAACAAAACTATCATTTGAGTTCCGAGTTGCATAGATCTTGGTTTCTGGGAAAAAACTACAATAATTTTAAATCATGAAGGATACATTTTATATGAATGCACACATTTTAATAACGATCTGTATTTTCATTTCTCACAACACATTATGTGAAGAGGCATAACCATAAGTGGTTATTCAAATACTGAATACCAAAGGTTATTCACCACTTTGGTATTCAGTGGTGAACATCTTAAAATTCTGGGTGCAGATAGTTTTATTGTCTGTTTAATTTCTCCAGTCCAGTATTGCTTTTTGGGACACTTTGATATGCTACGGAATCTGTTGGTCTTGGTCACACCTGACTAATAATCAAAAATTTATAAACTAGAGACTAGATTTGCTGGTCTTTTGAAATTCTGCTTTTCTGGGACACTTCGTGGCTCTAGGTACTGGTTTTGGTCAGTAGATATAAGTTTGTACTCATAGTCATGTCACGTCACAACCTGGGAGCCTGTTCTTCCCTGGTTGATAGCTGTTGGAAAAGAGTCTTCAAGGACTGTGTTTCACAGATGTCTTCCTGGATGAGAAAACTAAAATGGAACTACTCCAGAAAAAGGAACCCTAAATTTCATTGAGTTAAAACATCAAAACCTATTGCAGCTGGGGAAGGTGGTGGTGGGATTGCAGTAAACAGAGGGAAAATTTCTGAGATTGTAAATCTCCTGCCTTAATCAAATAATTTATATAGAAAAAAATTGCCTTCTTGGATGTGCTTGAGAATCTGAGAGATTATGGAAACTACATGAAAAATGAAGAAATGTCATCCTGTGCCCAGCAGGAATTTAACAGGGGCTAGTTGCATACAGAAAACAAATGATGCAACAGAGGGAGCATTGAGAAAAACATAAATAATAAACAGGAGGAAAGAGTTATGCTGGAAAGAAACATTTAATATAAACTGGAGTAGTACTTAAGAGCCAAGAAGGCTTCCTTGTTTGAAAGTAAAAATCAGATGATTCATCTTCAAGCTATCATGCTTCTAAGAGATTTGATAGGAATCTTTTATTCCTGTTTGGATTTGTTAGGTGTTGCAGTCTTGTCCACAGATAAAATCTGGGCTCAGAGTATATAAACCTGGTAGATTATGCCATATTCCTATAAATATATTCTAGAAAATCCTTCGTCCTCACAGAAAAAAGTAATTTTTTTTGTTTGCATTATCTATACTCTTGAGTTGATACAGCTGTTTATCTTTCTGACACCCTTTTTATCCATGCAGTTTCAAATAAAGCTTTGAGGGAGAAGGGTTTTGCAGATTATTTTAGATCCTGCAGTTCTGTGATTGCAGCAGAATATAAACTTTCTTTACGAGCGGAACAGTTCTCTACAGTTTTTCTTGCTCTCACAGTTAGAAAGATTCTGTGGGCAGAATAAGCCAAATGTGATAACTTAGTTGGATCTCCCAAAGTGGTCTTTGGGAGAAGACAGAATAAAAGAATACTGCCGTTGAATGTCTAATCTACCTCTTGCTTCATTGTAGTACAACCTGAACACAATGTGACTAATATATAAAATACAAGTCTAACTAGGCAAAAGATAGGGCTGAGGGACTTAGAGAACAAATTCTTTAGAGAAAGACAGTTCATTATGTTACAGTAATGGCAACTAATTTTAGGCTGTTTTGTAATTTGAAATGCAATGCTGTTACTTCTGTGATATTTATTTATTTATTTATTTATTTATTTATTTAGACTGTGATTTCTGGCCGTCTGTTAGTATTCCTGGCTCATTGTCTGGAGATACATTCCCCACTGGATATTTCCACCAGGAGTGAATGACCTCCACCTTCCTTCCATGTGAAGACAGTGCAAGACTTAGGATGAGAGTAGGAAAAGAAGTCTCCTACACCTAAATGGCCAGATTTGTTCAAGTTGCTTCTTTTATCTGTATCTAGTCTTTCCCCTCTACTAGTTTCCAGCTCAGGCAGTTGATTGAATGTCTCTGTTACGGAAAATCAAATAAATGATCTGTTTATAATAATGTCCTGGGCTAAGATGGATTTGGCATTAGCTGATTTTTGTGCAGTTGGAAGAGGCAGACCAACCAATTTTTCATATTAGGCTTTTGGAACTAAAAAACACTGAATTGAATCTCCTCTTCATTGAGTGGGCACAATGTGAAGAATTATGGTTGGTATTAATCCACTTTATAGACAAAATGACTGCCCTCCTGTGACTGTATGCAATGTAGCATTTAAATTTAGTCAGCATCGGTGTTTGATAGTTCAGTCTGTAGGGTTTGGTATTTGTGTGGGAGTGTGGATTTGTGGATGTGATACCTTGGTATTCATTTCCCAGTTTAATCCTCACATATTTGACTAAAACCTGCATACTTTAATTGGGAGACAGCACTAATGTTTCAATTCTAAAATTTCCAAAATAGCTACCTGTTGTCAATATTTACAGTGTCATGGCATTTGCCCGATCCTCAGCATAAGAACACTTCCATGATCAAAACAGTTACCAGATAGAAGTGAGCAGTAAAGTTACAGATGAAATTTTATGTGCATCTTTACTTTTGAGGGGTGCATACTGCCACTTGGTTTGAATTAAAGTTATCTTCAGCCAAACAATAAGACATCAATTTAATGTTCTCAAAGTTTGGGGGGGGGGGAAGAAATTATCCTGAAAAATCTTGAATTACTTCAAAGATATAAACCAATGTTTGCCAACAGCTACTACTTAGAATTTTCTGAATTGGTAGCAGCAATTCACAATTATGCAGGACTTCCATATGTAGATACTCACTGCAGTTACCTTCCTATACTTTAAAATAGGATTTTTTTTTTTGTGGTAAGAATTGTCATATGCTAACAGTTTATTCACTTATGCTATGTGTAGAAATATGGAAAAGACAGCAGTTACGAATTATGATTCTCCATTTGGAACTTTAGTTTCTTCTTATTTCCCTAACCAGACCCAAAATGGAGAGGGCCAGATTTTTAGCTGTCCTCCTTAACTGAGGCCTCAAGCACTATGAGCACATTCATTTTTCATGCTGCAAGCAGAAGCACTCTGAAACCTTGCGGGTGCAATTAAGATTTCAGAGCCTGCTGAAAATTCACTCCAGAATACTGTTTTTCTGCATTTTCATGTATTGTAACTGACATATTGCAGGTGTGTTGTTTTTTAATTCCAATTTAACCACAGTTAAGTCATAGACACTGTATGATAAATTCTATTCATACATAAAAAAAACTATGTAAAAATGGGATCTGTTTAGCAAGTTGTTGCATATGCATACATGACTTAAAAGATCCAGGAAAAATGAATATATGTTTTAAACAAATTACTGGTGATGCCATTATGGCAGTATGCTTAATGGTTCTATGGTAGATCTATCTCTTTCAGAGATGATTGTTGCCTTGTTGCCACTGCGTATTGACTTTCAAAATTTGAACGTATTTTCAAACACTGTACAAATGTGTTAACTCTTTGCCATTTATAGAAATACTTTTTGTGAATTAAAACTAGTAACAGTTGAGCTATTCTATTGGTCTTCTCAACTTAGAATGCAGTTCATATTCTGACAGTGCCACTGAGGCACAAACTTCTGGACTACATTGTACATTTTGACATATCAAAAAATATCCATATTGAATTGAAACATGCGTAGTTCAGAAGTTAGTCTTGCAGACAGCGCATATTAAATTTAAATAAGGTCAAAGACTGCATTTGAAATGTACACAGTAACATTAGGGTGAAACTTTTATTTTTCTCTTTGTGGTGGTACTGTGCCTTATTAAAGCCTAGGGATTGGCTTTCTGCATAATTTTTTCCTTTTCTTTTTCTTCTTTCTTCTGTTTTTAAGCTCTTATACACAATTACCCCATTGTGATAGTATGTCTCAAGTCATGTGGATCCAAAAACTGTTTCCAGTATTTTTTAAAATAAAAGTCTCAAGCTTAACCCCTCCCAGCTTTTACAGGAGGCAGACATCATGACGTTTTCACCAGATCACCTTTCATTTCATCTGCTGTAATGTGGAAATATCTCCTGTCTCAGAACATTCTATTTTTTTTAAAGCAAAAGTCCATATTAAAATGAAGATAGGATTGACAGTTCAGCAAAGCTTTACATATAGTTGCATCTGCAAAAATAGTAAATGTTTTTATGTATTACTAAAAGAAATATGTTGTTGGGTGTTTGTTACATAGTTTTATGACTCTAACTGTGCTGTCTCAAATTTGCAAACTTGCCATTTGTCTTTGGACACGTTGCACTCTTTTCACAGTAACCTAATGAAGAAACCTTGATAACCTCCAGTGGCTTTCTGCTTGGCACGCTGGTTGTTCTGGTTCCGATTTTGAGCCATGTGTCTATGCCTAAGTCTAAGCTGAGTCTAAGATGGCTCATAAAGTCTTGGGGTCCTGTCTTCCTAAAAATTTCCACAAGATGCACCAGCTTTGAAGTCTGTTTTGTGTATCTAAGGAAGTAAAATATATATGACTTTATATGCCTGATTATTCTGCTGCAAATAAAACAAGGATTTTGCAGCATTATAGCTTAATGGATTTTAAGAAGATCTGTGTGTTTAATTGACGTTGTCTTCGAAAAATTCTGAAATGTAAGGCTAGAGTAGCTATTTAATTACATATACATTAAAATGTATTTAGTCTATTTACTTAAAGACTTTCTATGGGAGATAATTAAAACACATGAAGGCAGAGTCTTCTGGCGCTTGGGTATGGAAGCCTTTCTGCTGACATTAGGCAGGCCATGCATATACCACATGTGTCTTAATCTTAGAATCCAAAAATTTGCATTAAAGTCTGAAAAGGTTGTATTTCTTCATTAGCTGTTCCCAAGGCACCAAAAATCCCAGAGGATGTCAAAGTACATTAATTTTTATCACAACATGGAATTTTTCAGGTCTGAATGGCAGCACGCAGCTGCTAGGGGCTTTCTGAACTCTATTACAGCTCTATATATCTCTAGGCAAAACAGAGGAAGGAGTTGTCATTGGCAAGTGAAGTGTTCTCAATGCATGAAGTGTTTTATTGTTTGAATGATCAGCCGTGGTCCCAAAAACATTTTCGAAGGAGTTAGCTTTTCTTTCAATGGGAAATATCATGAATATGTAATAAAAGTAGTAATTGACCTTCCTTGTGAGTTGTAGCTTTCTTTTTCTAACAAGTACTTAGTGTGTACAAAATGAAATTGGTATATTTAGAAGTACGTGCAGAAACAACAAATCATTCCATGGTTATTGCAAAAATGAATGTTCCTTTACAGCTGGCTTATGCTTGTTTGTAACTGCTTGTGTATACATGTAAATAATGGTTTACTGTTGGGATTTTGAAAAAGATGTATGTGTCCACTTTGAGGTAGAAAATATCCTTAGGTGAGCTACTGGATATTTTAATTGCGGCTGTCTGCTAAGCATCAGGGAGATTTAAAACAAAACAAACCAAAATATCTTTGCAAGACATGGCAAGTAATGGAACAGTGCTCCTCTTACTGTGGCAGGGCCTGAGAAAAAGAAGAGGATGCACTACAGAAATGCTGAAAGGTTGAATGGATATAGAAATTGAGTTTCAAAGCCCTATTCTATCCCTCTTCTACCCCAAGCTGGCCCCAGGACTTTTAAAATCCATAGGTATGGAGGTATTTTGAGTCCCCAGGGATACAGAACTAGCAAAGATGCAACACTTTGTCAAAGGAAAATGTGGTTCCTTGGATGGATTGTGGTTTGAAAAGTGGTCCTGAGGAGGCGTTGAGGTGAGCGAAGAGCAGCACTGACACCTGTTGTTAATATTAATACCCTGAGTATACTGTGTGCTGTTAGTCAGAGTAGATGTAGGGTTAGATTATAGGTAACTGTATGCAAAAGGGAATTCAGAACTGTGGATAATGGGCCCGCAGAAGGTGAGAGCCCCTGGTATGAACCTAATGGAAGGAAGAAACACACCACGTGCTTGTAAAATGTAATTCTATCTCCTTCTCACTCTTGCCCTGTATTTATAAGTTAAAAAGCAAGTGTGAATACTAATCTTGACCTTCATTTTTAAGCAATAATTTGTTATCAAAAGAAAGTGATTTACTGATGTAATGATACCAAATAAGAAAATGTAGATTAAAAAGTTCCTAATTTCTCAGATTTCTAGTATCATATTTGCAGTGTATAAATTAGCCAAGTGTGGGAGACAGATCATGTCACCAAACTAAACCTCATCCCTGCTTTTCTTATTTTGTGTGTAGTCTTTGTGAAACTCATACAAGAGTGGAAGTAGAAATCCCAGCTTGGATCATTTGTTAGGGAAAGTGCTTTGGGGAGTGCAGGTTTTACTAAGGTCAATTTGAGGTCAACATTACAAATGTTTAAAATGTTAATGTTAAGTGTTTAAAAATATTAAATATTTAAATATTTCTTTATTTAATGTTGGGTCTGAATTTCTCTTCAGAAGTTCAACTTTAAAATTTTCACGATAGTTGAAATTGCTTCTATACTCTGTTAAGAGGAGAAGTAGACCTCTCAAACTCGTGTCCCCCTAGACCTAAAACGGCAGAATTTTTCTTCAAAGAAAGGTAACTTATTCATTTCTGGAGGTGTAAGATGATGTGGGTTTTTTTAGTTGGGTTTTTGCCCCTGTATGTGTAAGAAGAGCTAAAAGAGGAAACCAGGGCTAATGGATGTTTTCTGTTTAGTTCTAAATCTGTTGAGGTGTCTGTTCCTTCTCCAAACTTTTATGAAATTGTATACTGAAGATTTTATAGAGGTAAAGAATAACAATTGAGAGACGGTTGATGTATATGGCACTATGAAGATGATGTATTATGAAGACGTAGGGGCAGCTGCTGATAACAATTCCCATGCATTTGGTACAAAGGAAGAAGCAGAACAGTTTCAGTCCACTCCCATTAATCTCCTGGGAGTGGAGCAGAAGTATTTGCTGATCAACAGTGTCAAATCCTGCAAAGAAATCCAGTAGCATGAATTTCAGAGAATTTTCCTTGCTTCTAGCAGGAGGTCATCCAGCAGGGCACTAAGTCCTGTGTTAGTGGCTTGCCTTAAAATGAAGCCTGTCTGACAAAGATCCACAATTCTGTCAGCTGACAGGTGGCAATAGAGGGTATTTTTGCTGATTTTTCAGTCAATATTGTTAGAAAAAGGGAAGTTAGACATTAAGCATTCTTTTCCAAAATTCATTAAGTAGTGCTTTTTTTGTTTGCTTATTTGTTTTCATCAAACAAGAAAATGTCTTTGGGTTGGTGTTAGATTATAGATGGTTCTGAGATTTCGTGCTGCTGTGTGACTCTTAGTGATTTTCTTGTTGCTCAGTTTCCCATAAGTGCTGCTGGTAAAACTGAGAGGGATTTCTGGAGATGGCTGTTTAACTCGCTCTTTTTCTGGAGAGCTGTAAGCCTAGCCTGTGTGTTGGCTATTTTGTTTGTGAATACAGGCATTCCCTCACAGAAGGAAGGCCCTTTTCCAACTTTCAGAGAAAGGAACATGGGTGTTCAGAGTTATGGGATAGAAAAGTTGGGTGGGCTGTGACTGCTTCTTTGTGGAAGAGAAGTCACAACTCTGCCTTCTTTACTGGCCGTGACATAGGTCTACAGTTGCTTATGGGACTTTGGGGATATGGCGAGGCCTTTTCTGTTGAATTTCTGTGTAATTCCAAACAGTGTGAACTTTTCAAATCACTTGAGAAGTGCCCCAGATGGTGTGACATTCTGCTTCATGGGAAGATTTGAAAGTTTTCCCTTTGCATAATTTCTGGTTAACTATTTCATTACATTTGAAATGGGAGAACACCAAAGCGAAGAACTCTGTTGACATTTTGGTGGTGTTTGTTTAACCTCCTAGTGCACAGGCTACATTTGTTGAAAAATATTATTCTTACCTTTGCAAATCATCAGTAATTAATTCCCTTGGAAATATCTACTGCTGCACACAGCCAGCTTGGGAGGCTGCTGACAGATCATAGTTTTACATCAGGTGCTAACAAATTGATTATTAAATTTCATAACTAACTGATTTATAGCAACAACTTAATTTCTGTATCTCTCTAATGTATTCACTTACTGTATTTTCAAGTAGTGCAGAGCAGTTGGGTTGCTTTGTTGCTTCTAATGGTGAATTGAGCACAGCATATAAGATCTGAATGACTTGCCCAGTGCAAGGGTTAGTGATGTATCACAGACTTGTGAAGTGCACAAGATATTAGATGGTTTTCAGCTGAGATATTCACAATTGAGAATGTCCTTGTTAATTCTACATACTTTTTAACTTTCACTAAATTGTAGCTACACTTACCAACATGGTGAGAGTTTTCTAGAATTGCTGTATAGCTTGCAGTTAAAGCAGAGTATTCTTGAGTCTCAGTCATGCTGTGAAGGATAAGAAACAACAGTTACATGCTATGATGGAGCAGCTCATGTTCAAGTCCCAGTGCATACTTAGATTGTAATGGTACACCTCGTTAGCTCACTTGGTGTGAAGCAAATAACTGACTGAAAACATTTTATGGAGGCATAGAGTAAATTTTCAAAACACTCAGCAAGGATTTAGCTATACAGTGTTTCCAGAAATATCAAATAGGCATCGTGGTTAGAGGGAGCAGCTTGGTAATGTTGATACCAGGAGTAAACATTACAGAAAATTTTCCTTTGCTGCTGACATTTTTTCTTGGCCTTTGATGTGCCTTTGATATAGAATTACAAACTATTTTAAACCAAGGGGGGGATTTTTTTTTTTCTCCTTTGGCTCAGAAGGAAGCCTAATGTAGATCACAGCAATGTTTTTAATGAACTTGTGAAATCAAGGTCACTTAAAAATACTCCTGTCATAAAACAAAGCTGTAGTGCCAGATGTGTGGTGTGAATTGTCATGTATCTTAAAAATTTTGTTCCTGCATAATAATACGTTCAGTGATATAGAGCTCTGCACCATTGAGATTAGAATTTGTCATCTGTGGCTGAAATCCATAACTATGTGGCGGCTGTTACATAGGTAATCTCATTCATTTCCTGGTGTGTAAATGTCCAGGTCACAAAACCTTAGATGACAATTTTCAGTAATTGGACCTTTGTTGGCAGTCTGTCGACAGACACTGATAGCTTGATGGACCTGGATCCAAATCAGAGAGGTGGTTTTTCTGAAATGAAATGAAGCACAACAGCAGTACCTATGGATACGACCCTTTGGGTTTCTTTTCTGTGGTGTTTTCTAGAGAAATCAGTTTTTAACCATTTAACACCACTAATGCTAATTAAAAATAAAGGAATACTAAAAGGGACCCAGATATTACCTTTCAGTATGATATTAGTTTACAATGTCTCTGTATTTATTTTTGTATTTCTTCACAGATTTTTCTAGTAGGCTATTGTAAATACTTTTAACTTTATGGTCTCTTTAATCTTAATTACTTTTGCTCTAAAAGATTATAGCAAAATGTTGTTTGAAAAATACAAATCTCAAGAAAAGGACTGAAGAATAATTGTATTTCTTTTATAAAACCCAATTAAATGCTCTGACAATTTAAAAGTGACTATATTTTATAGTTTTATAATTCTAGAATAATCTTTTTAATTAACTAAGCCAACAGATTTAGGTTTAGAGTGCATATTTTGCCTCTGGTAGTTATTGTGTAATTAGTATTAATGGAGGATACTACAATTTGAATAGGTGGAATATATTTTTGGTTCATATGTGAGTCTTCTCTGTCTTACTGTGGTCTGTTCCTTCATAGTACATATGACAATTTTAAAAAGATCATAATTCTATTTGATAAGTGCCCTATTTGCTTTTGCAGGGAATGGTGATGATATTTTGTGTATGACTGCTGTACTCATGTGGGTCAGTTCTTGTACAGGAGGCTCTTATACCAAAAATTGCACCTATGTTGAAGAAACTTGTTCCTTTTTCCCAGCAGATTTACAAATATGTAAATTAATTATTGTTAGAGCTTTTCATAAACTTTCAGAAGAGGTGATATATCATCCAAAGTTTCCACACACGCACTCTCAAGCTTCATAAGGCTTTGTTTTCCTCTTGGCAGATGCATCTTGAACAGGCAAAATGAACTTTGTTTAAAACATTTTGATAAAATATGCCTCAAAAGATTGGGTACCTTTTAAAAAATATTATCCTGCATATCTTAGTAAATAGCCTGCTTGTGCTGTGTTGAGTGAGGCTGCAAATATGAAAAAAAACCCTGCCTTTTTTCAAGTTGGTTTGAACAGAGAGAGGAACCTTGCCTTTAAAGGAACAGCTCCCCTTTATTTTTGGTTTCTTTTGCAGGTGTAGTATGTACGAGAAGATATTATGTACATAAGTGTCACTGACCAAAAGGCAAATAAGAAATTCAGCACTTAGAAAATGAGCTTCCCAAAGCACACAGATGTTTAATACTGCTTCTGAAGCTTTTTGTTAAAATTTTCCAAGTTGGCACAGGTACAGATATTAGATTGTTAACTTCTTATTAAAGCAAACTACATTGGTAACTTCACAGTGGACTTGAAGTTGAAATTTATTTTAATAAGGAAATACAGCCTACTGTTTTTGTCGATACTTATGCAACTCAGTATTCATCTAAGGTGCATTTGATTACCCCAGAAATGTGGGTGGTTTTTTATTTTTTTAAAACTGGGCTATCAAAATCTGGGGTTTTCAGACATGCCTGAAGGAATCTAATTACTGAGGTTTGTTTGACAACCTGGGGCTTCATGTTTCACATTCTTTTCCAGAATTCCTTTTGCAGATGCTCAGAGTTGCAGAATATGTATCCTTCAACAATGTAGGAAAATTCTCTGACTCTGGGTCCCCTGTTCTCTTTTGTTTGCTGTGGTGAAGTACTTGAACAGAGGACAAGCAGCTATTTTTCCTGGTTGTGCTTAATTTATTAGCTTCAGAATTTGAGTTTATGTTGGGTGGTAGATTTTGTATCATGGGATTTGGCCATTGCAGTAAAGGTATAATAGGCTGGAATGGGCTAAACAAACAAACGTGACAGACCTTAATATTGTGGTGTTAGGACACCACAGATATTAGTGCACGGTTAGTGCAGGAATGAAAGGTATTTGTTTGGCTGTCATTATTTTGCGTGACCTTTCCCATTTAATTATATCAGGGCCAGGGATGCCAGACGCAGACTCTCAATTCTGAGGTTTTCAACTCCAGAACGCTTGCTGAGGTCTGCTTGCGTCACACTCTGACTCAAGGACAAGAATACACCATCAGTGCCAAGGTTTCCTTAGAGATGATACGATCTAGCAAATGTAGGTCCATCTGAGGTCCGAGAACCAGAGTCTTTGCTGTTATTCATAAGGATTTGAAAAATGACAAGAAAGAATAGAAAGGGTGTTTGTCCTTTATCTTGCTGAGGAGGTTGGGAAGGCTGCAAGGTGTGTAGCATCCTGAGATTACAGTGGAGACATGAAGGAGTTTGAAGTTTTCTGGACCTGATTCTTGAATGAGAGAGGTATGTGACAGCCTAGGTTCTGTTCTAGCTTAGTTTGATAGAATCTTACCTTTTGCAAAGCAAATTAGGAATGTTTCATTTCAACTTCCTTCATTGTGGCATTTCTATTTAAACTGGGTTAGCTGAGCTCAGCGAGAAGGATTCTGTGTCAAGGATCTTATATGTATTGTGTGCAGTTTTTCCACCAAAGATTACAGCTTCTGGATGTTGTTTTTATTTTCCAACTCTGTCTTTATCAACTTGTATTTTTTTAACAGCATACTTCACAAGCTGCGGAAGTATAAAACATGTGGGCCTTGTTGCATTGTGTCTTTATTTCTTAATCACTTTTGCCCTTCCGGTTGTGCAGATGCCTTGCATAGATATGTAACCCCATAAGAAAGCGATAGGATTTGCTTCTTCCCTAGGAAACGTTTATTTTCTAAATGCTCCAGAAGGAGACTGTTTCCTGATTACAGAGAGAACAGTGATCATATAATAGCAATCATACTATTGAGGTATTTCTGGTGACCTGCCCATGCATGTCAGCCATCCATCTGCTGATCGCTATTGTTGTGAATGTTCAGGACGTATCAAGCTTGCTATGGTCCTGTTGGTTCTCGAGATCCAAAGTGTTACCATTCTGCTTGGTATTTTTGAAGAAAGTGGAAAAGCTTTGCGGTCTTCCTCTGGTGGGCATCTTGAGATGACATGCAGTGGTGGGCTAACTTATTAAAGTAGATTTGGATAGTGAGAAAGACAGAGAGAAATTAAAACAACATCTTCTTCCCCCTCCTTCCACCCCTGCCCTTTCCCCAGGCTCAACTTCACTCCTCCATCCCAACTCCTCTGCCTCCCCCAGACTGCCGTGGCGCAGGAGGATGGGGAGTTGTGGTCAGTACACAACAACTTCTCTCTGCTGCTCCTTCCTCCTCACACTTCTCCTCTGGCGCAAGGTTGGGTCTCTCCGCAGGCGGCAGCCATTCAGGATACACCTGCCCCAGCGTGGGCTCTCCCCAGGCTGCAGGGGAGTCCCTGCTCCTGTGCCTGGACCACCACCACCTCCTCCTCCTCCTCATCCTCCTCCTCCTCCTCCTCCTCCTCCTCCTCCTCTCACCATGCTATTCACGCTGCTGTTTTCCACTTTTTTCCCCTCGTTCCTCTCTGCTGTGTGGCATGTTGCCTTTTCTTAAATAGGCTTTCCCAGAGGTGCCACCAACATCACTGAGGGGCTCAGCTGTGCCTTGTGGTGGGGCTGTGGCAGAACCGGCTGGGACCCGCCGGGCACTGCC
>NW_010538754.1:119488-219488 GCF_000687285.1 Phaethon lepturus
GGCAGCTGCTTCTCACAGAAACCACCTGCAGCCGCCCCGCTGCCGAGGTCTTCACACCAACACCCAAGACACACCTTGGCCCAGTTCACACAGGAGTGTAATTACATGTATTTTACTGAGATTTCTTTTTCTTGACTCGATTTTATTCAATACTTCTGATTATTCAGGCCTCTTCACATACTGATCTGCAACGCTGCCATCTTTGGTGCTCCCTGGTGCTTGACAGAGGATGACCTGGAGTCCACCTTCCAGGTGAACCACTTGGGGCATTTCTATCTTGTCCGGCTTCTGGAAGACATTTTATGCCAGTCATCTCCTGCTAGGGTTGTGATGGTGTCCTCCGAATCACACAGGTTGGTGAACATTACCTTTGATTTAGCTAAAATCTTTAATCCTTAGAGCATAAAATAGTTATGGCGGAACTGCAAAAGTTTTTGAAAATGAAAGACCTTGCTCTAAAGCATTTGCTTTTGGATGATCTTTTTAAAAATAGAAGCATTACTAATGCCTGTGGATGTTACTGGATTTGGCTCTGTTGCTGGATAAAGTGTGTTCTAGTTTTATAACAACATGTAGGTGTTTTTTGATCATTCTTTGTATGAATGCAAATTTCCACTGCATTTCAGACCACTCATTGATTTTGCGAGGAGATGGAATAATAATTGATTAAATCTGAATGGCATGACCTATATTGATTTGTCATTCAACAACTTCAACATCTTACCAAGAAGAATGTGCAGTTATTTTAGCAGGAGAAACAATGCAATTAAAAACTGCTAGATGAAATCCAATTGTTTTATAATGAGAAATTAGGGAATTCAATGCAGACATTAGCTGTATAATTGTAAAATGGGAAGTAGTGTAGTTAATACATATTAAAAATCTGGCCATGACTCTTTTGGTGAATTTTTTAATTAAAATGTTAGATACTTGTCTTTCCTACTGCCAGGAGAAGTACAGTTGGCAAAAAAGACGTTGATGAAATTTGCTGTACTTCAGACATGCTTGTGGTGTTTGTGTTAATAACTGAAAAGATGGATTTGATTTAAAGTTCCTTGTGCAAAATGCATGCCCCAATTCTGAATTTCAGTGGGCACAAACCACTTACTGCCTTCTGATTTAGTTCAGGGACTGCAGGATTACACCTATAATGTCCAGCTTTAAACATTACTGTTGATTTCTATTTCACTTCTGGTTGTGTGTAATAGCTCTAGCAAACCAAAAGGAAGAATGTATGAGTGTCTTTCCCCTCCCCCCTCCTCCATATTTCTGAAATGTTTTAGTGACCCAGAATGAAGCTTATTTTTTTAATCGTGTTTCCATAAAATGTAACCCCAGGGACCTGGTAGAGAGAGACCAGCCAAGGGTCGGGCTGAAACCTTTATCACTTCCAAACACAGGGGCTTATGGTATAAATGACACACTGCAAATAGATTTACTTTTACGATTTTAAATTTATGATGGCTGAAATGAAAGGAAGCAATAGAAAATGCTAGTAATAATCCTCCCTGGCATTAAAAGACATGAAATGTCTAGTAATTAGGTGGTAACAAAATCTGGACATCCTTATCTTTGCAAATCACACCAGGTTTGTGAAAGCAAGTAGCAGAGTCCTGTTAGGAGTGAGGGAGGCTACTGCGGGGTAGGCAAGATAGCTCTAGAAATAAATCTGCCAACTCCAATCACTTGCCAGATGTGGAGGGCACAATGGGATATGTATAAATGAGCTGTTATTTAATGGGAGATTATGTTCAATTGTCAGCTGCTTGTTCCCCTTTGTAAGTTTGTATCTCTGATAGTAATTTAAATGACATCTTTGTTTTACGCTGTATTAAGTGGTATGTGTAACTAGAGCTCACATCTCTGGACATCTTTATCTGTGTTTTCGAAAATGTTTTTTAAAGTGCTTATTGCTAACTCAGTAAGATCAGCCAAGGTTTATAGAAGACCATCAAAAAATATGTTTGAATAAAATTAATAAACACAACTTGTAAATTTCCCTTTTTGCTAAGGGGTCCTATTCATGTATTATGGCATATCTCAACACTTAAACTAATTATTGTAAATAATTGCTTTTCCTCCCCCAAATGGTGAGAAGTTGATGTAAAGAGTTAGTTTAGACATTAGGTATTATTGGGTGGTAGTACCTTCTGACCTACTTGAGAACTCTGAGCCTTAAACTATGTTGTAAAACAGAAGTGTCGGTATCTAATTACTTCCATAAACCTTGGCCGGATCTTTTCACTGGAGTCAAGACCCCCTGTTAGGGGAAAAATAAAGTCCCGTGTTTGCAGAAAATATTATAGTAGACTGCTCCAAGGCAAAATATTTATTTGCCTCTCTGGTTCTTCATTCTCTAGTTACTTCTCTGGATTCAGCACAAATGAATTCTGTTTAAATTAAGCTTTTGGGTACTTTAAGCACATGATATTAAAATCAGAATAATAAGTAAGTTGACTTTCCTTCTGTCTTTATTTCTGTGTTGTTAATTTGATTGTACGGCCCTTATCCTACTGAATTCAGTGAGATTGCCAACGTAAGTAGGATTGACACATATAAGCACACTTGCAGGAGTGGACTCAAAATATGCCACCATGTTTCCGTTATGCAGTTTACACAAAGTATTTATTTATAGGTTATTTTTGCCGTCATAAATTATTACTTGAAGAATGAATATAGGAAATTCCTCCCAGAATAGTCCTGCTAATTTCAGAAATGTATTTTATATAACCAAAAATTATGAAAGAAAAATTTTGTTGTTGAAACTGAAGGGCTAATTCTGCAAGATACTGGATTCCTCTTGAGTTCAAATACTGTAGTTGCTTTTTTCTGAGTGTATTACAATTCTGCTCACAGAATGAATGTAGAAATTCCAGCTGCTGTCTTCATTTCTGGGCATGAGATGCAAAATTAGTAAAGATATTTTAAAATATTTTCCTAGTGTGTACTATGATTATGTTTATCTCTGTTCTCCCCAGCTGATTCTGAAAACTCTGTGTATTAAAAAAAGCTTGCTAAATCCTTTTTATTTTTGGTAGCTCTTCTGAATGAGACATAGATCTGTAACTAAATGCGGTATTATTTTCTAATATTAACGTATACCGGTAAATTGATAAATGAAACTGTACAAATTGGGGGGAAAATGCTGTATGGAAACTTCCTTTTCTTCATCTAAATGTCTTTAGAACATTCACTACTTTGTTATTAAAAAAAAAAAAAGGAAAGAAACAAACAGCTGGTGTTTAATGACTCTGTCAGACCCAATTAAAAAACATCAACTAGTTACTTTGATTTGTGTTCAGCCATGCCATGGGTATACTTAAAAACATTATACTCTGCCAGAACTCATTTTGGCTTTGTTTACATTTGTCTTTTAAACATATAAGACTATTGATGGCAAGTTACCAAGGTTATAACCCCTTTATATTCATCAATTTTTCATCTAAAAAAGAGTCTAAGAGGCAGTGAGACTCATCCGTAGTTACTTCAACAATTAAATGAAAGTGTGCAGTATGTGAACACTGGATGAAATAATCAGGGGAAGGGAAGAAGGGAAGATGAAAGGGTGCTGGTTTTCTGTGCTTCTAATGCAGAATTATTTTATCCTACATTGTTTCCTCCGAGTTGATTGTGCTTTCATGGATCTATGGCAAAATCATTTTGCATTTAAAATAAAGTGATTTGTCAGTTACATACGATGCCTTTAAATCCGTAAAGCCTTTTTTGACTGTTTTTTATTTATCATTTGCTTTTGCTAATTATTCAATAATTTTATTGCCATATTATATTGGAACTATTCCTTGAGTCTCAGGCAATTTCCAGTACATGCTTTCAACTGCTAAATAAGCTGTTGTTTTATGTTGGTTCTGGCCAAGTTCTACTCTGTTGTCTACATTTTATGTTGTTCTTAATGAGAGCGAAATTAAATCTGGGATATCTAAGGCATATTTACTGTTTTTTAGATTTACAGATATTAAAGACTCTTCTGGAAAACTCGATTTCAGCCTGCTTTCTCCATCTAAGAAAGAGTATTGGGCTATGTTGGCCTACAATCGTTCCAAGCTTTGCAATATACTGTTCTCCAACGAACTGAACCAACGCCTTTCTCCCCACGGGGTGACGTCTAATGCAGTCCATCCTGGAAATATGATTTACTCCTCCATTCATCGTAACTGGTGGGTGTATACCCTGCTGTTTACCTTGGCTCGACCTTTCACCAAATCCATGGTAAGTGAATGACTTACAGTATTTTACACATCTTCATTTTTCACATCAGAGGAGTAAGTTATAAAATCCAGATGTGTATGTATCTGCTTTGACCTATTGCCTTTTATAACTGTGACCCTGTTTATAATGACAAACATCATGCCAAGGTAGTGCTCTAGAAGAGGATTCTTCAACCATTTTAGATGAACTTGGTCAATCTTCAGTGAAGGTACCTTGTTAGGTGGAGTGCACGACTTCCTTGTTTGAATATATGATTTTCACTGTGATTAAGGTAGTTGTACATCTTAGGTGTGGGATAGTTTAGAGTTATTTCTGTGCTGAGTATATGTAAAACATAAAAAAAATTGCTTTGGTTTTTAAATGGAATATGTTTCACTGCATTTTTTAGGTAAACAGATGCCCTAGTTAGAAAAGATACTGCAGGCATTTATTAATGGCTGAGGGAAAGTGCTTTTAGTGGTAAAAGCACCTTCATTCATATTAAAAAAACCAAGCCAAACAACCCCTGAACGGTTTTCTTGATTCTTACAAAACACTGAAGGCAATGGGTGTTTTTCCTTTATCTCTATTGGACGTTGGACTGGGACCATGACATAATGATAGGCTACGCAGTTCCTTCATAGCCAACGTTATGAGAATTTGAAGCATCTCCAGCACTTGGAGGGGTTACTCTTATCCTTTGAACCTCTGACCCAGGTTATTTATAAGGAGTCCAAAGTCTTTTTCTAGGCAGAGGGTGACTTTTACTTCATTGAGAACTGGCGTCCTTTAACCTTATTGACTGTTTCTCATCCCTTATTCACTGACAAAGAAGGGTATAACCAAAAGGGGAGAAGGGAGAGGGAGTCTCCCTTGAATGTTTGCATTCAGGGAGATGAAAAGATTCATTCCCCTACAGAACTTTGTTCAAGCCCAAACCAGACCCCTTTTACAGAAGACTTCACAACTGACAAGAGTGGTTGTGGTGTAGCATAACTTCCTATCTCCCTGAGCTGGCAATACAGACCAAAATAATTGGTTTTATTTGAAAAAGAGCAGAGAAGGAATTGTTGAGGCAGAGGGATCCATTCTTAAGTAGCTTAATCTACCACATAACCTATAGTAGCTGAGAAAATCAGTGCTGGACTTGTATGTATAGCTGCACAAAAAAGTTTCCTTGTACATTTCATTATCATTGAGGTAATGAAATTAATTTTAATTTATGCTGGGTTAATGTAAGTGGAAAACATATCTTACAGGTGGTGTGGTTTAACCCAGCAGGGAGCTAAACACCACACAGCTGATCACTCACTCCCCTCCCTTCAGTGGGATAGGGGAGAGAATTGGGGGAAAAAAAGTAAAATTTGTCGGTTGAGATAAAGACAGGTTAATAGGACAGAAAAGGAAGGGAAAATAATAATAATAATGGTAAATGAATATACAAAATGAGTGATGCACAATACAATTGCTCACCACCCGCCAACTGATGCCCAGCCAGTTCCCAAGCAACGGCCCCCAGCCAGCTTTCCCCTAGTTTATATATACTGAGCATGACGTCATATGGTATGGAATATCCATCCCTTTGGCCAGCTGGGGTCAGCTGTCCTGGCTGTGCCCCCTCTCAGCCTCTTGTGCCCCCCCCAGCCCCCTTGTTGGCAGGGCAGTATGAGAAGCTGAAAAGTCCTTGATTTAGTGTAAACACTGCTTAGCAACAACTAAAGCATCAGTGTGTTATCAACATTATTGTCATCCTAAATCCACTTTACCAGCTACTAGGAAGAAAATAAACTCCATCCCAGCTAAAAACAGGACATAGTTTTTAAAACTGTGCTTACATATTCAAAAAAGAACCGCTTCTTGAACAATACTGGATCTTCAGTAAGACTCATGGAGCAAAAATACAAACACTCTAGCATGGTGCACTGACAATATGTCAGTTGGGAGAGTCTTCACACCTCTAACCTCTGCCTGCAGTTTGCAGTCTGTACATATGCAAAACCTATTTATGTCCATGAGATTGATAAGTGAGCTTTCTGGCACCTTGGGGCAAGTAATACATGTTTTTTGACCAGGACCCTTAAAACCATGTCTCTGCTGTGTTAGGGATAGTTTGTGAAACAAATCCTTGAAGTTCTCCTGAGAATGGATAAATGAATGTTATCAACATCCTGTGAAAAGGATCCAGTCTGTGGAACTTTTATGAATTGTTAATTTTATTTGCTCTGACATATTTTCACAGAGGCAGCTTTTGTGTTTGTTGCTCAGATAATCTCATCTAAGGAACAAAAAGCACTGAGGTTAATTTTGAATTCTTTAAAACAATTGATAGGGTGCTAGGTTTACAGTATGTATTTATTTGTGAGTGGTACATAAAAGAGAATACAAAAAATACCAGCACTGAACGATAGTGCACTCTAGTCCAAGACCAGTCACTTCAGTAAGTCCTTCATGTTTGTAGTGTGCGTTGAGGGTAAGCATCAGTTTTATAACTCATATCCTGATGTGAACTGTTACGTTCCCCTGAACCTTATCAATGTTTCGACTGCCAATAAAACTAGAAAAGTGCCCCTTTCTGGGTATGCAAACAAGCTGAGCTGAAATTCTCAACATTATCAGTGAAAAAGTTTTTCTATTTTCAGATTTGTAGGAAGCAAACAATTTGATGCTTCTCCTGGTTTAGGGATTGTGCTGTCACCAACCTGGAATAGACTTTGTTGAGGATCTTTTTGTGGACTTCCCTCAATATTGCTGTGGCAGCTCACCCCAGAGTTTAGATGAGAGTTTTGGTCAGAATACTGTGTGTGTAAACTTCAAACATAAAGCCGCAGTCCCAAGGTTGTGAACTGTACGTTCCTGTGTTTTGCAAGGATGTCTGCATTGCACAATGCAGCATGATGCAGCAGCTTTAACGTAGTTACAGCTGAGCTGGGTCCATAGCTGGAATTGAGGGATCCATGTCAAGGATGTGTGGAGCGAGGTAAGGTTTATCAGTGTAGGCGTGGTGCCATGCAGATACACCTGTACCAGTTTTGATCCCTGAGGCAGTAGCTTTAGCTGCTGCAGCACTGTGGTACGTGGAGAGCCTAATGCTTCTGAGCCGGTTTGAAGCTCTGTGCTACATTTTGAACTGTAGAGGGTCCTGGCATCTGTATGTATATATGCACATATATGCATATATATTTGCACACACACACAGACTGCATCTGCACATACCTGATTCTAACTGGGGCCTTTTTGTATTATGGTGGTAAAAGCTGTTAATAAAAAATAATTACATCTTTACTTTGTATTTCACAGATAGACTTACTAGATGTTCTGAGTGGTGGCTAGCTCAGAATAACACATAGAGTTTCAGCTCTTTCGGAAACCTTGAAGCTAGATGCTGAAGACAATTAGAAAATACATTTGTTTGCCTACTAGATTTTTCCAGAACAATGTAATTCTTACGTTTTGTCCTGGCTGCAAGTTGCTACTGAGAAATTAGTCTTTACGCCTTCGATTTAGTTGTCATCATTTTCTGTGGTACTTACAAAATAATTTATTCAATGTTTACTTACTAGAAATCATAACGGTTTAGTAATTACTTTGTTCGTTTCCAACAATGAAGAAATATATATTGTGTACCTGAAATACATATTTTTTAATGTAGTTGTTCAGTTCTTGAATGTTGAATAGCTCCACTTTGGTTGATGAGATTGTGTTATTTTCTTCAGAAATGCATGCTGTTACACACTGTAATTGCCATTTTGGGGAGAGGTCATGCAGCCTCTGGCGCATGACACTTGGGATATTCAGCACAACATAATTTAGCTTAGGAAACACTGCTGGTAGCTGTTCAGTTTTAGTTGATTCCCTGAAGCACTGAGAATCAGTATTCTAATATCACACTCTTATTTACCTGTTTGCTGTTATTTGCTGTGACTATGGTGACTTAATTTTGGTAATTAGGACACTTTATGCAGTCAGGCTATTTTAAGTTTCTGCTTAAAGAAAAGGTTTGCAGATCACTTAGAATGTGGTTTTCCTGAAAGAACAAACATACTTAGGTAGGGTTTGTCTGTGTTTCAAGTGTGAGGCATAATTTGAGTTGCTTCTGTAAGTGGTCATACCTTACTGCAAGAAGAAAAGCAACTTCATGTTTTTCCAAACCTGTTTTATGAGTGACCACAGCATAAAAATTGTGGTATGTTTGTGCTCGTTATAGTGAACTCTTCTGTTGAATCACAGAGAGCTGACTGGTCAATTTTTGAAACAACACAATATTTAAATCACTGATGGTTATAAGTGTACAGGAAGTACTTTTGTTAAGTAAAGCACTGGAAACTGAAAGACTATTCATTTTTTTTCCACCCACCTCTTTTCAAGATCTAAAATCTGCAAGGATTTGGTAGACAGAAATGGATAACAAGTACTTTTTTGTAGAAAGCAATAGTTGCCAATAAATTACCATTTTGTTATTGTAGTAACTGTAGCTCTACTAATGTTCAAAGTGCCTCTCTTTTACTTACCACTATATAGTTACTCAGTAAATCGGAGGCGCTTATGGTATAATTAAATGTAAATTGAAACAAGCGGCCACTGTAAATAACAGATTGGACAAGAAGCTCTGAAAGTAACAGCATAGGCCATGCATATGCTTAGCTGGTGTGATCTAACGCTTTAGGGTTTTGCTTCCTTGGGCTTTTTTCCTACTTCCCCCACCCCCTCCTTTTGCTTTCTTTTTCTCCTTCTCACTCTTTCTTGCTCTTGTTTTCTCTCTCCTCTTGAAAGTTGGCTGAAGAGCAGTTTGACTAAGTTGTTTCTTTTGTTTTAAATTAATGCTAGTCACTCAGAACCCATATCATTTGTTTCTGTTTACATACAAGATTAAAATGAAATACATTTATTGTAAGATTTGAGCTTACACTGAGTATGTTATCTAGTGTCACCCCCAGGTGATTTTGTTAGTGTACAATGGCATATAAAATTAGAAGCAGAGTGCCATTATCACACACTTGTGATAGTCTTACATAGAACCAAATATTTTTGTTGGCAGGTAACAGGCCAGAAAGAGTATCATGTGTTAGAGTAGCAAGAGCTTAACAGATGTTTCAGTGAACTGAATTTTCAAATCCTTTTACATTAAGAAACGGCTAGGGTTTGTAGAAGTTCTGAGACTATTGGGTTACATTTCCTGTTGCAGTGCAAAGCCAGCCATTGTGCTAGAGTTTTAGCAGATGTGTTACCCCCTTTTAATGGTTGGGAATAAAACATCGGTTCTGTTGCTGAGATATAAATTACAAGTAGAAGAGCTCAACCTGTCACCTTTAAACAGCCAGTTAGCTGTAGCAAGACCATTCTGCCCTTAATTTTTCACTGTGTAAGAGAGTGATACATGAACTGCTCTTTGATTTCTCCCTCCTTTCCCAAAGATAGTAGCTTTTTGGAGCTGGATTTTATGTTTAAAGTATTTGCTGTTGAGAATTATAAGGAATATTTTTAGGGCACCAAAATCTTCTGCATGTCTTAGTCTTACATAAAATGATGAATTCTTGTCATTCTGATATTATCCCAGGAGTGTTTTAGGCAGTTGGCATGTATTGCAATGCTCATATGGGCAGGAGGAAACCCCTGTGCCTACAACAGCTTCACTGGTTTTACTTTTGCCATGTGTTGGAAGTGTCTAAATTTAAATTTCCTGTGATGATTTGCACATACACCTAACATCAACTCAGAAATGCTATTCTGGCAAGAAATTAATCTGAATCTATAGGAGTGTCTTGCTTCTACCTAATGATCACATTTGTTTGCTTTTGATAACAGTCCAAAAGAGGCCCTGCAGTCTCATCACCTCTTCTCTTTCTCCCTGTTCTTTGCTAAAGAAGCTGGAATACCCCTTAGAGCTGGGGATAGTACTCCTTCCTTAAGTAAATACTTTTTGCTGTCCAAAGATATGTGTGGGCTGTGTTGAGTTGATCTTGGCTTCCATTACTGAATTCACAGTTCAGGCCAAATTCTGCCCTCAGTTGTGCATACTCAACTCCAAGAGCAGTCATGGGCAGGGTGGGTATGTGTGTGTTTCAGCATAGAATTTGGCCTGTATTTCCTCCTTATGACATTCCTGAAAATGCACTGGGGTTTCTTGAAAAGCAACTCGCAGTTTAGATTTGATCAAAATGTCAGTTTCTTTTCTCAAATTGAGTTTTGGGCAGGAAATTAAGAGGAAGGGAGAGTGCAAGGGGACTATCTACTGGATATTAGCACTTGTTTTAGAGAGTTTATAAATAATATATATGCAATTCTCTTGTTTTATGGATTAATGCCTAAAGTGTAAATGTTAAAGTGATGCTAAGCAACAGCTCTCTTTTTTAGCACACGGGTTTGTGGTCTGTACCTCTAGTAACATGGAAGGACAGTTATTTTATTGAAGGCTGATAGCATATGCTTCCTTGCAGAATGCTGTTATTTAAAATTGACTGAATTGGGTAAAAGGAAGGAAGGTGTATGTGAAACAATGTTTTGATTGGTTGCAATAGGATGGTAAAGAAATGCCTCCAAAGTAGTTGTTAATCATTTTGGAAGGATGGTGCAAAAATTCTTCTATGCACTTAGAATTTCTCTGTCCCATCTACTAACAAAATGTAATATAAGCTAGTTTATTATCAAACTTACATTTAAATGATACATATTTTAACTTCCTGCTAAAATAAATGTAGCATGAAATATGATATTAAATCCATCCCCCATAACCTACACCACAGGAATGGAAAGTCTTTTTGAAAACCTATCCATGTGCCAAACAGAACTGCTCAGCATGCAGGGCGGTGCTTGGGGGGAGCAATGCCCATGAATTTGCTGTGTCCAACACACCCCCATAGCTGTTTGTGGAGCAGCTCTGTTATGTCCTATAGTTTTGTGGAGGAAGTAAGGAATTTCTTCCTCCCCTCCTAGATCCTTGCAGAATTTCAGAATGCCTTGCCAAGTATGTGGGCTGCAAGGCAGGGAAACATTTGGTCCATAATGTTTTATATTACATGTAATTAAATTAGAACTTGAAATTAAAAAGCATATTTTCCTATTTTTCTGCCTGAAAAGGCCTTCTTGGGTTAGAAAGCTATATATACACCTTGTGGAATGTCTGCATGCAGGTCTGAATTGCCCACAAATGCTAATCTGTGCAACCTCACATCCAGCCCTGTCTGATAGCTTATCGTCTCCTGCCTGAAATCTGAAGAAGTTTGGCCTCATAGGTACTTAAGAGTATAGAACAGAATATCTCTTTCTGAAACTTGCAGAAAGTCAGTCTTGCATTCAGTTATTTTCATTTCTTGATTCAGATTGTTACACTATCTAGAAACAGACCTCCTTATTGCATAACAGCAGGGGGTATTGGATTTGTGGGTATAAGCTGCATTACAAATAAAATAATGAGTACTTAACAGAAGGTTTTAAAAGTAAATCCTATCTATTTTTGCACTCTGGTATGATGCATCCATAATTTCTTTCTTGTCTGAAAGTCCCAGACTTTCCTTCACTGTACTTTTTTTCCTGTGTTCTTTTGCAGTCTTCCAAAGAAGATTTAAAGTTCCTTTTTCTTTCTTATACCTTCTTTTTTACCCACCATCACTTGCAGAGCTACACTGCAGCTGAAGTGCCATGGTGTCTCTGAGGTGTTACACAGCATTGATCTGCTCAGAATGTATTTGAGAAACTATAAGGATGGAAATTTCTGTTTTATTACGAGTGTTGAGGTGCTTGGGTAACAGGCAAAATGTTGCAGTCCGACAGAAACAGCTGAACGGGATATTTAGCCTTTTTTTTGTCCCTTTACCTTTGGGTTTTTTATGTCATTACTATACTTGCAATTAGGAATTTGCCTCATCCTTGTGGCAGTGTTCTTGAGATCTTTCTCATACTGAAACATCATCATTGGTTTTATCTGCTGTAATAACTGAAAACAAGTAAGGTATTGATTTTCCATGGGCAAAGATGACTAAAATTTAGAACTGATTTTTAAGAGAAAAACAGATTATTTCAGGTGCTTAGGTAATGAAATTCGGTACTTTCAAAATGCTTGAAATTCTGAGCTTCTGAGGGTTTTTTTATTTTTGCGTTTGCATTTATTTTGTGTATTGCTGTATGGGTTTTCTTTTTTTCACTGTTTTTCTTAACTGAAATTAAATTAAAATTACAAAGAGATGTGGAAGTAGGATGAAAATGTAAAGTTTGTGGGGGGGAAAGAAAAAGGGTTCTCCTTATGGGACTCTATATTTTCACAGTGGTCTGTGAAAAATTATTTCCATGTTTTTATTATGTTTCATCAGGGAAGAAATTAGCTAATAGCAGCACTAGATAATATTCTGGATTTATATGTACAACCTCTTGCCCTCCCTTCCTTCTCCTGACTGATTAGAAATATGTTGTTCTTTCTGAAAAGTGAGTGTATGCTACTTTGCCACATAGACATAATGTTAAAACTCTGGTTATGGACAGGTTTGCAACACTTCTAGTTTTGTGGCCACACAAAAAAATTTTTCATGTGTAGCTTATCTAAATCTAATATTTTTTGACAAGCTTTGCTAAGAAAACAGCAAAACATTTATTATATAACTTTGTTAAAAATAAAAGATTGGGAAAGAAAACGTAAGGAAAAATACACAGTGAGGAACTTTTCTGAATGTATTACATAATTGAGTTGTATAAACCAAACAGTAAATGTGCATGTTCGTATTCTTTTTCTGTCTTTAGTTAACAACAGAAACTTTTGCTGGGAATAATCTAGGTTAAAATTTAGTCATTTCCTGTATAAATAGGCAAGTGAACTTAAATGTCTTGACGATCTTTTCAAAAGCTGAAACAGATTGCCTCTACCTTTTCATGCATTTATTTGGTGTTAATTCAAACATATGACTGTTAACTTAGGAAAATGGCAGCTATGCTCTAAACCGGTTTTATCATATATGCCGGCCTAGGTGGTTTTAATGTATCTCCAAACTAAGGTGGTAATTCTTACCTTTGCTATGGTCTTCCTTTGCCCACTCTTAAACAGTCTTCAGATTATGCTAGTACATTGTTATATTAGTAATTTTAACAAGGTCCAGTAAACAAAAGGGATTTATGTAGAAATAATTCTATACTTTCTGCCTAATAAGGGTTTAATCTTTGGTGACTCTGTAGCCTAGCTAGCAGTGAAAATTGCTGGCTGAAATTACCATGCATTGCTAAAGACCACATGCAAGTGTGCTCCAAAGTCCTCCGTTGCCCTTTGCTTTGTTGCAGAGCCCTCTGGGTGCCCCTTGCTGCACCCCAGAGCCACTGGTGACAGTTACTGCGGATGAGGCGACTCAGTTGTGTCCGTGAGCCCACAGTTTCTCATTTGTATGCCTGAGCAAGGTCACTGAGACAGTTTGTTGTAAATAACACAGTCGGATCCAGACCTCTTTAGTTACCAACTAGCACATAAATCACAAGATTATTTATTTTCTTTAATAACAAGAGAGTAATAGAGATAACATTTTTATGAATGAGGTAAGTGTAATCAAAAGCAGAGTCAATGTGCTGTAGTTCATTTCTAATGATTCAGTGATCTGTTGCTCGCGTTCTAGAAAAATAGTCTCAAATATTCACAGTGATAAAACTTGAGGTTTTAGCTAGCAATGAGTTTCTAATAACTTTTTTTTAAAAAGTAGTCCTTAAAAACTTTTTAATTAATGATTTTTAACTGTTTGGACAGTCATGTTGTACAGCTAGCAAGTAAATTAAACACAGCCAAAGAGAAATTATAGAGGGCACTTCAATTGAACCAGATATTTTCAGCTGTTGAAATTATGGTGCTATGAGTGATACGAAATGCGAAAAACAAACCCCATGTGAGTTAAGATGTAAGATGGCAAATCTGTGTTCCACTTCAAACTGTTGCCATCTGCCAAATGTTAGAAGCTGTGAGAAGACCATAATGATGGAGGGGTGGGGGGGTTATGAACGAATGGCTGTAAGAAGTAATTGTGCTTCATTAGTGTACTTTTCACTTCCAAAATTTTCTTCTCATAATTCAAGTTTCTTACTGATTTTAGAGTCCAGGGACTGAATAATTTTTGGCTATGATTTTTTTTTTAATTGTAAATCTGCTGTTTATTCCTTAAATGAGGATGAATCAAATTCAAACTCTTCCTGTATCACTAAACTTTGAACTGGTGCCTTCTTGTCCATGTCACTTGACGTGGCAATTAGGCAGTAGTGCATCTTTTATTTCCTCGTAATTCTTTCTTCCTTGTCTTTTATATGCACATACATACCCGTTGATACTAAGCCTTCTAGTTAGCTCTTTAGGAATAGATCCACACATCTGAAGTTTAGCAAAAGCAACATTTTTGGACAAAGTTTAGTTTTAGTTTCTTTGACCTCCAGAAGTTAAAATGCTATGCCCAAATTTAAAATGGTAAATGGTAAAAATAATGAAACTACATAATTGAAGATTGTTAGCCCATGTCATTTTGTGAGCATAACTCACAGAGCAATATAAATTTTGTGGATTCTAGAACATGGTTTATCTTTCCATATGAATGGACAGATGTTCAGGAAACCCCAGGCTTTTATTGGCTGTATTTAGAATAGCTTAAATACCAAATTGTTTAAAAAAGAATGCAGTGTAGGTCCTATTTTATGGAACTATCATTTAAATACTATTTCTTAATTGGGGAATGCAGTGCTTAGTTATATTAATGTTTCCCCAGAACTCCTTGGATATCTGAGATGCTTTATCATAACATGGTCTTTTCATTTCTCTCGATATCATCTTTGAAGACGTGCCATACCACTTTAAACAGTTCACCAATCAGTTTCATATGATGGATTCTCTTTAATCATTTGCATTCAGAGAAAGTAAAATATTCCTTAGGAAGCCAAAGTAATCTAACAGAATGTATAGTGTTTGTGCAGCTGGATATCTTATTTATTTGAAGTTCTTGGGGAAATCTCTTCTGACTTTACAAAAAAGATGGAAGAGTAAACAGTAAGAGTGTCCAAGTAATCTGAGCTAGAAAGTCCCTTCTTTTAGAGCAAAGTCATTAAAAATGTATATTTGCAAGGTCCAAAAATAATACAGTATATCAAATTCAGAGTACTACTTAATGTTTTTTCAGTGTTCTCACTATTTTTTACATATATGTGTGTCTATATACCTATCTATCTATAAATTAAAAGTATACTCGGGTTTTAAATATATTTAATATCCCTGGATAGGTGAACACAATAAGAGTCTGTTTTCCTGAAAAAGTGATTAATCTGTTTGTTTTTTGTGTGTGACATATCATTCATCATCATGTTGGCATTCCCTGGACATGATAACTGCATAACTGAATTAACATAACTGTTGAAAATGTACATGTATGTATAGAAAATTCATATTTCTAGGCTTTTGGGAGGTATCCCACTGTGATACTAATAGTGTTTCTAGTTCTTGTCAGTTCATGATTCCAAAGTTTACTGTATGTATTGGTATCTTTTTTTCTCCTGAGGAACTTACTGGGTTGGGTTTGTTAGTTTTGGGTGTTTTTTTGCTGTTACGGATATGAGTGTGGTAATTTTCTTTTAGAAAAAAGCAAGACTCAAACTGCAGGATGTTCCTTGGCCAGCTTGGAGTGTTGGCTAGATTCCCATGTGGAGGGAAATAGTTCTGCGGTTGATGAGACTGTCTTAGGGAATGTGTTTAGTTTTTCCACTGTATATTCACTAGTATTTTGTAGTTCTGTAGCTTCCATTGTATATCACTCTGTGAGCGTTACTGAAAAAGCTGGAGTTAGATACTGTTCAAATCCTGAACTTCTTTCCATTGTAGTCCTAATTTTTTTACTGTTCCTGTGCCTTCTTTCTATGTAAGAGTCTATGTGTTTCTAAAGGAAGGAGGAAAGAGGTAATATATATTCCAGAAAAATTAATGAAAGCAAAAAGTCATCCTTAATTTTATGTAGGTTTTACTGCCAGTATCAGTGTGAGATGATGTGCCCTTCTGCCTCTCCTCTTCCTTTTCTTAATCTGCTGTCTTAGTCCTTAAGTCTGTGGTTTCTCACCTTTCTCAAAAAAGGAAGAAAGTACAAATGTATGATTCTATGTTAAATACCTTAAAGCTAATGTCTTGAAGAGTTGCTTTAAATGTTTATATGATTCAAGAATTATATTTAAGCATAGAGGAGGAAGATTTGGCAAAAAAAACCTGCTTGAATCCATTTGCCAGTTGAAATATTAAAATGGTTCCATGTTTTCTTATGTGTTATGTGGCCTGAGTTGGTATGATTTTCTTGTGATAAAGTGGCAGAATGTACTCATTCTCTTCAGGGGGGAAAGTGAACATAATACTGAATTTAATGTGCTTAGTTCAGTGTAAAAATGCACAGCAAATGATGCAGTACTTATTAGGTTGCAATAAGCTGTACAAGGATACAAGGACTTGTAATCAGACAATTTCTGAATTTACTTATTTTATAAAGTTTCCTTTAAGACGTACAATACTTGAGTCATTTGGATTTTCCAATTTCTTTATTTTATTGTTTCTAGGAATTTTTTAGAGTAGTAGCATCAATCCTTTTTAGCAAGGAGGATAACAGTAAATATAAACATCATAGTCAAATTCCATTCATTATTTTAGTGACAGCATGTTTTCGCAGTTATTAAATACCACTATGGATATAGCACAGTCTTCTGTGCATGCCAAAAAAAACCTATAGAAGTTATTTGAGGAATTTTATTAATTGCAAAAACATCACATTGAAATGAGATAATGATGGCAGTATTGGATGATGCATCTTATGTAAAAGTAAAGTAATTTTGAGATATAGAGAGAATTGTTTGTCTTTAAAAACAAGATCTACTTATCCTAAATATGCAGGATTGATTTTCTGGTGCTGTGGATTTCCATCTCTAATAGCAGTACCGTCTTAAGGGTTGACATTTCCAAAAATGTTCTCATACAAGTGCTGCTTCTGTGGGTGGTACTTTCAACTCTAATGCATTTAAGATGGATATCGCTATTAATTCAGAAGAATGTTAAGCAGGCATAGGAGTTGAAACTTACTGTCAGATTATTTTTAATGTTTGATCACACCATTGCTAGTTTCTTTCGTTTCTAATAGGTGACTGTGCATATACAAATTGCTGGTGAGATGCCTAACTGGTTATGAAGGTATTTACTCAAGTGTTGAGTACCAAACTTTATATAAAAGGAACAGCTTTAAAAATCCTTGTGCTGAAGTGACACATTGTTGCTGATTTCTGTTTGAATGCTATACCCACCATTATGCAAAAAACATTGAAGAACATTTCAAGTTTGCAAGCTAAAGCACAGGAATACTTGAAATATTAGAATTAAAGTTTTCACTCAAATTCAACACTCTTGAATATAGGTATTTTTCTTAGGGTTACCTTGTCTGTCACTGTAATCTATTAATGAATGCAGTTAGGGTTTTTTCATTTTGCCAGAAAATTGGAAATACTATTTCTTTCCACTGAACAGCGTTACTATTAAAATGTTGTCCTGAAATGTCAGACTTACATTATGATTAATACTACCAGTATAAGAAAACTAATTTAGCACTTAAAACAAAACAACAGTCTTGGTAATTTTTTATGATGACGACTTTGTAACAGTGTCATTTAGAATCTGATTGTCTACCCATGTCGCATAGTTCAACCCATCCGAAATAGTGCTGTTGATCTAATGGTGTTAATTATGGAGCAAGAGGCATGATCTGCAAAGGGATACTCTGGGTGTCCTGGTGCTCCCTGCCCTAGTACTGGAGACCACTTTCCACTGCAGAGCAGTGTTGTGCCTGTGTAGGAAAGGGATTTCACCATTGCAGTTCCCCTAGGTGAAGGCCCCAAATATCAGCGCACTTGAGCGAGTAGGCAGGGTCTTGGCATGGTTGGGCACCTGAAAAAATCTTTCTATATTTCCTCTTGTGTACTGGTCACACGTGTTTCAATTCTGCTAGTGATCTGGTGGCATAAATGTAAAAACTTACTATTTTCTGCATACTTAATGACAGTAAAATAAAGGTTTTCTGGGAAATGCATTTATTTTTTTTTTTTTTTTAAGATATCACGAGTAAACTGGAAATTAGTTAACTAGTTCTGCCAAGAAACAAGGTATTACCCTGAGCTGAATGTTCTTAGAGCTATAGTGATTCCATTTGCTGAACTAGTATGTATAAAGCGAGCTTCTCTCTCAGCTTTTGCACCAAAAGCAGTGACTTTGTATTTGTGAGAAAAAGTTACGGGTTGACTTCTTCCATTCTCTTGATGAGAAATATATGTGAATTTCCAACTTATAAAGTAATTGTAGCAGAAAGTATCAACAAAGCTGGCAGTTCCACCTATGATATAATATTTTTTGTCTCCTTTTGCTTTATGTTTCTGAAGGAAGTGTTTTAATATAAAATGTCTTTTTATCGAAACAATATCTGACCTGATTTTTGATGATGTTATTGCATTACATATATGCTTATTCGATAGATAGTAACGTGGCATTCTAAATGGCCTTCAGCTAAGGCCAATTATGCTCTTCAGAATGCAATCCAGACCATTCCTTGACTTGGAAAATCAAATACTGTGCATGTATACTCAAGGCCTGCAAAGCTGAACACACAGCTTAATGGTTTTTCTGCTGTTAGGAACAGACAGAAGACTCATCAGAAAACTTTGTCACTGTCCACAGTAATGATTCCTAATTGTTAACCTATTCCCCTAAGATAATGTTTATAATTGGTAATGAAATGTGGCTGGGCCAAATTATGTGGTCACATTCCTGTTCAATATCATCATCAGAAAAAAACTTCAGCTCTCCTGCTTCCATTCCCTGCTCTCTTTTGCTGGCAGATATATCCATTAATTAATTATATTGTAGTGCTCAGAAGCTGGAAAGAAAGGGTTGTCCAGACCTGAAATAGTTGCTTAGGGACCTGGAATGAAGGCAGTCTATTTGCTTTAAAAATTATGTCTACTGAAATATTTGTAGTCCTTCTCTGTTTTGGGAGATTTTTGTGAATTCTTCCCAAGCATATATTTTAAACTAATTTGAATGACTTCCTAACTGCATATGTGTCAGCACTGAATGTCAAGAGTAAACAAATGAAAGCTTGTTCCATATTCTTCAGTTGTTGTTGGACATTGTTGGTTTGTCTATTTGTTATGGTACATGCTGTCAGTGTTACAACCATGCTTTTTCAAACTTCTCTGAATTGATCTCTTGAGGTGAGGTAAATGAATTGCCAATTTTGTTTGTTATCCACTAAGATGGATTTACTTTTGAGACTTTCTAATGGCCTAGGTATTTTTTATATTGTAAAATGAGACTTGGTTGATAACTGTCATATCAGAAGACAGAGGTGATATGATCTTCCCATGGAAACAGTCTGTAAAGCTACTGCAGAGTATTGATATGTGGACTTTCCAAGGCTGAAAGTGGAGGTTTCTTGAACTGATTTGAACTCTTTGCTGATTCTCATGCTTTTGACCATGTTCCTGTTACCTTGTCTATGGTTTCTGTCAAAGACTGTTATTTTGCTGTATGTTAATTGATACCAACTGAAAATGGCAAAGTCAGTGCTTTCAATAGTGTGCGCACTTCTCACTTCACCATGTAATGACTGGCTAAAGGCTATTTTATCTACTATATTACATTCATTGAAGTACAAATAAAAAAATTGCCTTGCCCTTCTTGTCTTTCAGAATATTAGACAAGGTATTTTAAAACCTTTTATAGATATTCAAGCTAAAAACTTTACACAAAGCTGTAGCTAATTTTCTCAGCCATGACATGCTCAAAGACAACACATGCTGTAGATAACATTTTTGCCTTGTCAATCTAGGAAGTAGTGGCAACAGATCATCCACACAGAGGTGAACCTTTGTCTTTCAAGATCTTGCAGATGCTACTGAACATTGATGACTTTTCCCCTATTGCCTTTATTTATATTTTCTTTTTCAATAGAAATGGTATATTTTGAATGGTTTCAGAGAAAAATATTTTCTTTTTTCCATCCTGTTCCTTTTTTTCTTTATCATGTAAATAACTAGAGAATGATTCTCAAATTACTACAAACAAGTCCTTGGATTTCAGGTTAAGTATAGGAATCTTCAGTTTCACCGGTGACCATTTCCAAAATTTCAAAGCGTGGTCATAAATAGATTGATGGAAGCTGTTTTCCAGTTTTCATTGCAGCGAATCTGAATGGGTACCAATTAAACATGTTTGCATATGTATTTACAATTCCCACCCTAACAATATGTGGAGCCTATAACATGACTTATACTGACAAATAGTCACTGCTTTTTAATTCTTCCTTTTATACACACACTTTTGAATTATGAATTATATCCTTAAATCTTTGTTTGTTTTACAGAAGGTTTGTTTTTTTTTTTTCTTGTCCTCCTGGCACACCATATATGCACTAGCAAGTGCTAGCAGTTTCAGCTGCATTTAAGGAAATATTGTTGTAAGGCTTTTATGTGCTGTACTTCAATCAGCTAGTGCCAGCAGTATCCCAATAGAAAGACCCTCAACAGACCATTTTCAGCATTTTGCTGCAATTAAACTCCTCTGGTTTTAGCCCTCAGGCAATTTAGTACCTTTTTACATATGCACATTATGAACTTTTGACCAGGGCCTGGTAGTCATATATTAGATAGCAGCTTTTGAAAGCAGACTTAACAAGTTCCTCAGAGTATTACAGTTGGAGTCAGTTGTGGAAAAGGTAATTTAACCAACTTGCAGTGAGGCCATTCAGAATCTTACTGATGATCCTAAATATGTCTCTTTTCCTTGTTTCCTCTGGAAGCTGGTAGCAAGAGCTCTCAAAGAATGTGATTGATCTTTTATTCAGTAGCTAACGAGGTCTGTGATTCTATTAGTGCTCTACAAGGCAAGGGAACAGTGATTTAATGAAGTGTCTAGTGAGCTGGTCATAGATTTATCCTGTTGTCTCTAATTTGCAGTGCCGTTGTGAGTGTAAAAGAAACTGCACTCACACTGCCATTAGGCAGGTATTTCCTTAGTAAATTGTTGTAAGGTCAGGTGTAGTTATCTTAGAAAAGGCAATGCCTTACCTCCTCAATGTCTCAAGATGACAGCCACTGTGCTGAGCACTCACTGAAGCGGAAACGTGAAGATCAGAGGTCCGTCTCCAAGTCCCCCTTAGCTGATGCAGGAGCAGATGAACTGCCAAGTAGGACTAATAGAGTCATAATTGGCGATTAGAACTGGAAAGGTGCAATAACATCTTAATACAAACTGGCGTATATTATAGTTAGTGTCAGTTGTTGTAAAGTTACATGGTCGCCTGAACTAGTTACACTTCCTTTATTCATTTTCAAAAAATAAGGCAATGCGTCCTAATAGTTGCTGTACAACCAAAATATAAGAACATCAAAACTCGAGTTGCTTTAAAGTGACATTAATGTCTTCAGTACGTTTACTTTGGCATGTAACCTGTCAGTCTTACTCAGAAATGATGCAGTAAAATTTTCCATAGAACTATAGATAAAATAATCTCATAAATATGCTTTGGTTTTCACTTCATTAGCACTAAATAGTGGATTTTATTTCTGTTTACTGAAGTCCACCGAATTTTTTTTTCTGTTTGTCTTTGCTAAAATGAGATGTTATTTTGATGATGCCTATGGTGTTGCGAATCTGTTTTGCACTGTTGAGTTTTTCACAAACCTCTGAGTCCAAGTTAGCCAAAAGCAACCATTTTCAGGAAGAATTTATCTTTGCATGAATCACTTGATAATTTGAGAAGGAAGTTATGATATACATTGTCAGGAAATTCAGTGTTACCTATTTCAATTAAAAAGCAATATTGAAAAATAAGGGAGCAGTGTGTGGTTCTTTCCTAGATTAACATACAACAGTAGATAAATGCACCTTCTTAAGATTTCTGTGGCATTTCCTGGTGGCAGCTGGAGAATTCCCATGTGCAAAAGTGTCAAAGCTGACAATTAGAGGGGAGGCAATCAGAGTCGAGATTGTGGGAGCATTAGTCCAAATTTGTTTATATGTAAATCACAAGCCTAATTAAGGGATCTCAGCCTCATGTTCCAGGCTCTGTGCATACAGGTAAAGAAAAGTTTTCTGCAAAATACATCAAATCTGTTTTAAGCGAAATGGCTAAAATCTCCTCTGCAGCATATGAAACTCGGATCATGTCAAGCAGCAATAGCAAGAAGACGGTATCATGATAACTTGCATCCTCATGTAATAATAATACATGCATCACCAAATAGTTGTCATGTGCTCCGATGGATGATTTTGTTTTTGCAAAATAAAAATATTTCAGTTGGATAAGCCCTTGAACCCCTGTGAACTTGACACCCTATGGGATGTCATTTGGGACCTCTGTTAAATATACAGATGCAATTAGTCTAGAAAAAGAGATATTGGGCTTTTAAATGAACAGCAAGAGGATTTAAAACAGTAAGCCAAACTTTCTAATTTCCTAATATTGACACTTGTGTCCCTCACAATCTTATTATAGTATTATTCTCTGCTGATCTACCATTTCATCAAAAAGTCTACAATGGAACTAAAAATCTAAGCCTTTTAGCCCATAGATCATTGCACTTGGTAAATGGCTTATTGTAGATTAGATAATGTGGTTCATAGCACATCCAAATCAATAAAAGTCTAGTCTGAACGTAGTAAAGTGCTCTCAGTCTGATTCTTTTTATTAAGTATATCTGCCATGAGCAAAGCGAAAATTTTAGTCTTTTTGCTTAACTTGATGTAAGAAAAAGATATTGCTTAAATTTCTACATGGTTATTTTCTTTCTTAGAGAAGATCTGTCCCATAGAATTTCATTTTATTTGAGTCAAAATGGAATATATTATATGAAAAATGATAACATTCTTATATTGGCAAAATTCAGAGCCCGGTGGTTTGGTGTTGCCATTCATATCCCACTCTAGAAATGAATGACTAAGATCTCACATTTGTCGGATATTCAGTGGTCTCTGTGAAATAAATACTTCTAGACCTGTTCTCTTACAAAGATCATCAGCAAAAATTGGCACCTGCAGCAACAAATGGAAGTGGAGAATGCTTTCATTTGGGAGAATGGTGAAAGAAATATTTTGAAGACAGGAATGGATGATTAGACACTAAAAACAGTGTTGTTTTAATCTAGGTCGGTAAGAGCCCAGGATTCACCTTTAAACATACAAACGCTACGTGTTGAAGTTAAAAGCTGATCTGTGAAATAAGAGAAACTAAGGCAATAATAGCACTTAATTTGTTACCAGGTTTCTAGGTTAACTGTGCATAGGAGACGAAGGGGAAGGTTGCTTCCCTGGCAGATATGGCTTTCATCTGTCGCTCACATCTGGAAAGCAAGCACAAGGCAAAACCAGTGCTATTGTAGAGAAATGGCTGTACGGCATGTCACTATGCCTGCTCAACCCAGCTTTCGCTATGCTGTCCATGTTATGTTTTCTCTCATTTTGAAATTCTCTGACACATGTAAAGAGTGAATTGGCAGGTTGCTACAATAAACTGGGTCTTAAAGTTCTCCTTTCTGTCTTATCCTGTGGACGATCCCGTGTTCCTGGAGGTGTGCAAATACCAGAAGGTTACATTTATTTCTACACAAGAAATTCAGCAGGCTTACACATGCATCAAGAGTGAACTGGTATGAAGAGAGTGTGTACCCCTTCTAGCTGGGGTTATACTAGATACCTGGAAGAAATTGCTGGCACAATGGGTACTAGTAGCTGCTTCTGCCTTCAGATTTTCTGCGTGCTTCCATTCATATTCACTCCAATTTTGTGTTTTCCTGTTTATACCTGTGGCCCATGCCGCTGAGGAAAGAATAAACTGAAGTTAAGAAATGTTAAAATGCCAAGCTGCTGATCCTGGTCAAGAGCTTGTCACAATTCGCAGCTTGCTAAAAAGGCTTTTTAAAAGCTATATCAAAAACCTAGTGAATAACTTGGAATTTCTTGCAAACAATAAAGTCAGATTAACTATAATTGGCTGTAGAGAGATGCTCTTAACTTACTCTTCTTTGACCATGTTATTGACCAGTATGTGTTTGCCCGTGTTGTTAATAATTTATCCTTTGAAAAATCTATGTGCATTATAGTCTTTGATCTTCTCACAAATTTCAAAGCTGAAGATGCTATTTTCTTCCTTTTACATTTTTTTCTTTTAAAAGAAATTTTAAAAGAGAACAGAATGAAAAATAATTTTAAAACTTTTTTCTGTTTATTTTGGTGGGATAACTTCCAGATGACACCTATCCTTGGTAGAAGGGTACATTCATACAGTAAGAATATATATGAATAAAACAATCAAGGCAAGCTTACTGTAGTTTGCAGATGAAAAATATTTGAAAACAGGGCTTAATGCATCTAGTAGATTAAAACAGAAATTAAAGACTTTAGAGTAAGAAGAGATCAAAGGCTGTCTTTTCATTGTTCTTTTTATTGTTTATTGACTTCAAAAAGACTTTTTAGTTTAAGCTGACTTTAATGTCTCTTGAATGCTCTTTTGTAAAGTGACTTTGAAAACTCACGGATAATGTCTTCATTAAGTGGGGAAAAATCTTGGTAAAAATATAACTGTAACTTTGCTTTCATTATAATAGAAAGAGATAACACTTTGCTTAATTAAGGTCTGTTTTCCCTCTGTTCTGAATTTTATGACCATTTTTTTCATTGAAATTAGTGCTGATAAAAGCTTGAAATAGGCATTGCTAAACTGAAACTCTTAGTTTTCCAGAGAAGTACGGTAATGTGAGTTCTCTGTCTTTATTTGTTAATCAGTTAGTCAGGATGTTGTCTTGTGTATACTAGCTATTTTAGGAAACCAGAGAAAAATAAAAAAGCAAAAGCCTATTCAAGTTGTATTAATTCTAAAATAAAGCATACATTTTCTGCATTGTTGGTAATGTTAATTTAGAGACTTTCTGCTCTCATTCTGTTCCCAAATGTCTGTACTTTTCTCACCAATCCCTGATGACCTGATGTCTTTGGATTATGTTAATACCTATATTAATAATGACAATAAAGATAATAAATGTATGGAGGTAAATTGATAGATTAGGAAAGCTATGCTGAATAATTAAGACAAGGTCCTTGGCACTGATTTCTCTGGGGAGTAGTGTGTAATTTCCCCAATATTTTGAGGTTTAAAAATGCACTTGAGGAATACCTTGACTGTTCCCCTCCCAATAGTATATCTTTTGCACATGGTTCTCTGATACTCAGTTCATGTTACTTTTAAATGGAAAGGGAATTTTCCTTGGTTTCATGAAATGCATTCCATCTTTTCTCAGATGCTGTATGTATGACAAACTAAATGATTCCTGACAGTAGAAATATATTCTATAATCTGAATCATAGAATCATGAAGATTGGAAAAGACCTCTAAGGTCACCACGTCCAACCATCAACACAACACCACCATGCATTTGGTTCATTTCTTGCCAGTGTTGATTGAGATACATCCTCATTTTTGGTTGGCTCCTCACTTTTGTTTGATTATGGTACAATATTATCTTAGTTTTAGCAATTTCTGACATGGGTTTATAGTAGACATCAATTGTTTTTTACTCTGAGGGTGGTAGATAATAGGTGTGGTGGTAATTTTATGATACAAGCCCTTCCCTTTCTGTGTATTCCTGCCAGGGTGGCATGTGCAAATCCCAGGCAATCTGTTTGGCTCTTACTGAGCGTCAAAAGATTCTGACTTGCAGTCTGCAGAAGTTGTTTGCAAGACCTTTTTTTGTATTTAAAAACCTCAACAGTTCCTTTTAATGTGATAGCTGAGTTTCCAGAGGTTTTTCCAGAGAAATTGTGTATTGCATGTTTTTTGTAATTGCCTCACCTTCCTTCAGCTTTAAAGGAGATTGTCTTCAAAAGGAAAACCAACGCTACACTTGTTTCCCCTTGCTTTCATTCATGGCTAGGGACAGAGCAGCAAAGTTATTCTAGGCTAGATTTATTTTTACTGTCTTTCAACTATGATACATATATGAGGAATCTTATGTCCAGTACAAAAATGAGACACTGAAAAGGATGTCTTCTTTAATGCTGGATGCATCAAAATGCCACTCTTTGTATTAATTTTGAGACTGATGCTAATGTTACTCATTTATGGGATGGTTTGTAGTTTTCACTTACTTAAGTGTGTGGTCAACTACATTTTGGATTTGGCGATTTGGTATACAGCAGTTCCATTTTTGTAGACTATCTTACTAGTTTTCATACAGATGCAAACAATTTTTGGCAGTATAAATACTTTTATGGCACAAATGGTTAACTATTTTTACAAGTGTAGTCTTTGTGGGTGGTTTAGAGGCCCAATTACCCACTGAAATGGAGGAAATAAATGTCCTTGAGGATTTGCATTTGGATCATATGACATTGTGGGTCTCAGCTCATTGTTAATCATTCTTACATCTGTGCAGTCTACAACAGCAAATGAGGCTGTGCAGCCTTTGAAAATGCAATACAGTATTATTTCTGGTACCCTTGTAGAAACAGCTAAGTTCTTTCTATAAAAGATGACAGGAAGTAAGCCAGGACAAAGAACGTAACAAATTAGCTGGTAAAATTGATATAATGTGTAATCTTACTTATTAGATTGAGTAGTTAATGTGAGGACTGGTGAAATGTTCATGTTTATTATGCATATGGCTGATGCTGTTTGGGTTGCATTGCACATTTGCACTACAGGCATGTAAGGGGCTAAGATTCAACAAAGCCAGAAAGAAGCCAAAACTACAAGGAGAGAGAAAGGAACAATGAAACAAAATGATGAAAGAATGAATGTGGCCACATTCCAAGCTTTTTCTTGTAGTTATTTTTGCCTTCATGTTGTATTAGGAAATAACATGGGGCGGTCCTACAACGTGAGAAATGTGGTTACTCTGCATTTTGTAGATTTGCATCTGCTTGCTCTAGAAAACAACGGGCACCCAGGATACAGAGAGCTTAATCCCTTGAAATTGGATAACCTACTTCTGTGCTCAGTGTTTGTGAGCAAAAGGTGCCAAACTTTGTTCCCTTTTCAGTGCTATCTTGACATGCATGAGAGCAGAGTTTGGCTCAAGGGTTTGTTCACATATTTGAATGTTTCAGTTACATTATGAACCAGCCCAGACCTGGTTTTCCACCTTGTACATACAGAAAGGCCAATATAGTAGTAATGTGGAAAGTGAATTAAAAGGAGGATGCAAAACATCTTCCTGAGAAGGTGAGATCAGCAAAATTAGAACATTTCAAGATGACATACGTAATGGTTGTGTATAAATACCTCACAGCAGTGATTCCCAGACTTCTTTGTGGATATAATGCCTCTGATTACAAGTCCAAATTCCATGATTTGTTTTCCAGCTGTCATATAAGCCCATTATGGAAACCAGTGCAATAGGTAAAATATTATATTTAACAAGTTCAGCATTTGGCTGAGAACTATTTGAAAAAGAGATATTACTGTCTCTAGTCCCTTCTCCAAAACCATTTGAGCTGTCTTGTTATGAGATCTAACTCCTTCTTACCTACTATGTAAGTAGGGACCTGAGGGGGCCTCTTAGGAGGAGGAGGGTCATCAAATCATAAAGAGTCCAGGCAGTGTAGCTTTCTTTTGGGTCTGAAGCAAGACCCAGAGGATGCTGATAAAGTCCTCTTCATAGCTGGGCTATGTCATATGTCATATGCTCAGACTCTGGAGTTGCTTTCTGTCCGAGTGAAACAAAGTGTTCATGAAAGCTGGCAGTTCTGTCTTGGTTATTTAGACAAACTCCTTCCTAAATTGAACAGTGCTGTCATTAAGGGAACACTGAAGACACGTCTATGGAAGAACAGCTTTACTTTTGTTTGCCTGGTTTGGACACCTTGCAGCACTTCCACGCACTCTTTTTTTGCTCGGTTGATTCCCTCTTTCTACAGCGTTCTCTCCCAGATGGCATAGTTGTACGCAAATGAAGCACTAAATTGTTAGAAGCCACCTACCTTTTCCCTAATTTACAGCCAAACAATTCACATCACTGCAGACTTTTCCCTACGTTCACTTCTTATAGTAAACGTCCTTTCCGTTTAATTTTTGGAATTATAATGGTGTTTGTGTAGCTTTTTTTGAAGATAGGAGTTAGCATCATGTCAGAGAGGATTTGCAAGACTGCAGCATCTTTCCTCGGGAAAGAGATGGTGTCCAGCCGCTACTCAGCTGCTGCTGCTATGCCATAGGCGTGTGCTGCTGAGGCAAACCTGGCTCCTGCTCATGGTGCTGCAGCTTCTCAGTTTCATGGTGTAACTACTATAAATCCTAAGGAAGGAAGCGTGCTCAACTTTTCCCTAGTCGCGTGCCATGCATGACAGTGCACATAGCTGCTTTCACAACCTATTCTGTCTGGGGATATACATTTTAATACTGTGTCCATATTCATCACAGTTGTATTAATTACATTTAATGTAGTTTTGAGCTAAGGTAGCACAGCCTTATTTCAGAGAACAGAGAGTGTGTGTGTGTTGCAATGAGGCTTGAGTACAATTGATCTATGACTTGGATATAAGGGATTCTTAAGGGAGCTTGCTGATTTATGTAGAAGACGGATGTCTGTGGCCATTAGGAAACACCATTTTTTTATTACCTATCAATCTCATGGAAAACCTGTGGCAGCAAAATCTCCTGTAATAGTTGTTTAATCTGTTAAATTAGAGATTAATGAAATTAAAATGCTACAGAGGAGGAAAATCCACTTTTAAGAGTGGACAGTATTTGAACAATACAGACTATTTGAAAGCGTATACAACAGCAGTCTGAAGACAACAAAAGGACACATCAGTACACACAATTGTTGTCTTAATCCATTTTTTTGCTTTCAGTGTGCTTATGAGATTTAAATTGCAAAAACCTATGTGGATATATACGTTAGTAAATTACTAGAGCAATGGAGCATATAAGACTAATTCCAAAATAATAATAATAAAAAAGAACACACCATTTAGAATATCACACACTCATTTTTAGAATGGTCTTAGAATTTCATACAGTTGAAGTTTAATTTTGCTTAACTATACCTTTATTTTCAGGTTTGTAGAGTTCAAAAGTGGCTACTTATTCTAATTTTTGGTCCTACTAATATATTTGAAGAAAAAACTTGTACACTATGTGGAACTATGACTGTTATTTATGACAGCTTTGTTTGGAAACTGTGAATCTTTAGACAAGGAAAAAACCCAGTATCTTAAATATTTTGAAAGGAAAAAAAATCGGGACAATATGTCTTCTATCAGTTCACTTCGAAGCATCTAATTTTCAGTGTGTTATGTGCTCATTTTTCCTTGCAGCTACTATATGCAGTTGGATATAAAGCAGAAGGAATTTTCAAAAAAACAAGCTGCATTTATTTATACATAAAAAAGAAAATACTACTGAGGTGACCGTGGGTGTCAGTACATCACTTTATTTCCACACCACCTGCTGCAATTAAAAATGAAATCACCAAGCAGCAAGTACAGTAACTTCATCAACCAGCTGATATTATAATTAATGACTATAGAGTCTCTATTATTGTGTACTTCCAAGGCATCAAGTGGAAAGCTGTCGTAGTGCTTTAAATAATGAAAAAGTTTCAGGCCTTGATAAATGGCTCAGTTGGATGCAGTTTAAAAAGTTGAGAGCATATGCTTCTGTCATTAGAAACTAAGGACCCTCGTTACCCTTGCTATAACTCTTCAGATTCATCTGAAACTCTTTGATCCCCTCATGTACTTACACTGTGTTTAAAATGCAAAAGTGTAGAAAAATATGGTGTGCGTGAGAAATTCAGTTAGTAGGAAGAAAGATTAAAATAAAGGTACTGTTCGTTAACGTCTTTGTTTCAAACCTATCGAAAAAGATAGCATTAGTCTGTATCCACGTTTCTTTTGAAATGAGAGTAAGCAAACATTTTTCTTTGATTCCTTTGAGATTTTTCTTTTAAGAAACAATTGAAATCCAGTAAAGAAAGGCACTTCAGAGAATGCTTATGAAGATAGTTAACTGACTTAATAGAGAAATGACAGCAAGGGTGTTTGTTCTAGCAGTCTGTATTTCAACTCCATGGTATTCTGCAATGATGGATACAGAATGGGTGTAAAGAGTAAAGTACTGAAGCAGAAATTTTAGGTATTATTGGTGAGGCAGGTTTAAACAATATAAACTTTTTAGGCAAGCTACTGGTAAATTAATTTCCTGAACAGTATAGTTTTGTTGTTAAATATTATCATCTTAACTGAAAACTCTTAGTTCCAGCTACTATTTATTTTTCTTCTTACTCTGAAACTTTCATGTAATGCATTTGCCTCTGAGGATATTTCATAGCTGAAATGCTTTGCTTGGCAGAGCATGTTACAGATAGAGAAAATTTTGTCTAATCCCTGACTTTCATGGTTGTCATTTTGTTTTGTTTCATGTATAGAGGCTATATGCCGGAACCGTTTCTCAAACCTTTTATAAAGGTATTATGTTTCTTTTAAAGTATTGCATTAAGATAACGAAACTTGTATGTGAATACATGTATGAATGTATAACCAACAACAGAAATAAAGATTTCTTTCTCTCTATCATATGAACATGTGAGATATATAATGAGTGCTGTTTTTCCCTCTGTATTTCATTATTTATAATCTGTTCTTTAGAATCGGCAGTTCATGAGCATCCAAAACCACCAAAGCACTGTGCCTAGGCATTACAATTAAGCATACAACGGAAGCATATTTTAGTCCAAGAATTTCTCTGTGCCTAAAATGTGTGTTCAACAACCTGGTGCTAAATTAAGGAGTGAAATGGAAAGACCTATGAATGGATGGAAACAGATGTGAAAAGTCTACTTGTGCAAGGAAGGAGTCTTGTGTTTATCCTCTGTTGGGTGGAGACCATCATGCTGCAATAATAACAGCAGCAGGCTGTGCTGTGAGCAAATCCCTTGGATTCTTCGTATTTGATAGCTCTCACTGCTTTGTTTTTTTTGAGTAACCGCTTTATAATGTTCACCTCAGAATATTTACAAACTCTGTGCAATTGGTTAGACGGATGCAAATTAAGTGCTGACGCAATGGGTCCATCTCCATTCATTTTGAAGGTGTACTTGCTTGCATGACGTGAATTTGTGATAAGTGCTGAATATTAACTAGAATATTTGGACTTTAATATAACGATCTTATATCACTGTAGCATCTTGGCAAATTAGATTAAACCTGAAGGACACAGGACCTGATCCATCTTTAAATTCATGATGTGTGAAAGTTGCACTTCAGACAAGTGTTAGGCTAATTGCTTCCTTAGCTGGTGACTTTAGTAAGTTATAAACAGAAATATTTATCTCTGTTTGGTAAGTGACTAGTAGGCTGAGAAGAAATATAGCAAAGACATTCATAGATGTAGGTTTTTTCATATATTCAAAATATTGTCAGGTTGTGCTATTAGATGCCTTGTTTTTTCACATATTTCAGGACTTTTATGCCCTTGCTAGTAATTAAATTAATTATTTATCCATTGTACACAGTCTTGAATTACTGTATGATTAGCTTGGGCACTTAAAAGTATAAGAACACTTGAAAGCAAAAGCCAAGCATAGATATTCCATAGCACGTCTTACAATCTAAATATTGCTCTTAGTCTAATCGAAGCAGCAAGAGTAGTCACAGCAGTTGATGGACTATTTTTCAAATTGATTTCAAAAATGTATTTAAGGGGATGATCTTCTACTCTAGATTACCTATTGATTTTTAATATGAAAAGCTCATTATATAAGCAGTAACTGCATATAAAAACCTAGCAAACCTTTGCATAAATCCTTTAATTGAATTTCCAGAGCCTGTGGTTCTACTTTTTTTTTTTAATTAAATCTATTTCTTTTTTTAAGTGTTACTGTGTAATTTGCATGCTGTGAAGTGGCCTTGTCCCAGATAAAGTGCCATTGATCCTTATTAAACCTCACCTCTGGGCTTGCTCAAAACTAACTGGAAAAATTAAAGTGTTCATGCTGCAATGCACTTATTGCTTGTGTGATAGGATTATGTAAAAAAAAGAATAACATTAATTTCCAAGAGAGAATTTATAATGCAATATTTTATTTTTTTTAATTTGATAATTAATACCAAAATCATATCCTAAATATAAATTGTATTTCTGTCTGCAAACTGCAGTAGTAATTAGGAAAGATAATGTATACCTGATATAAAACCATGATGTTTTATATGGACACTCCTTTGGTGTATTAATTTCTTTAAGCGTTCAAAATGATTATGGATTCAGCCCAACAGCTTAAATAGAGATTTGAGAGGGGGGAAAAATCTGGAACCTATGCAGTACCTTATATTAATAGCTGTTTCCATTTTATTTCTTGAGTTTAAAATGTGAACGATGATAGTATCCAAATAATCATGCTAACAATGTTTATATTAGAATTATCATGAGAAAGAAAAGTATATAAGTTGCAATACCATTTTCTATTTTTTAAAAATACCTAGCCTTTTTTATTTGAAAAGCAATAAAAGATCCTAACGAAATATTCATAATCAATAAGAATACCAAGTATGGAATATATTAACAGAGTTATAAAAATGTTTGCAATATTACTCAAAATGAAAAAACACAGCAAGTTATGTATGCTTTAAAGTGTAATCAATTTTGAGGTTGCATATGAGGATATAAATGATAAACACAAGTAGTAGCATTTTTAGTAAAGGCTGTTGCAAAAAAATACTGTATTTATGGTCTATTCCATTCTTTTTATAGATCATTAACGTAGAAAACAGAGTGTATCCATCTTCTTAGACATTTTAAAATTCCATTAAATGGTATTTTTAAATGGAAATTTTGTGCTCATTTTGTATGCTGCTTTCTACAAACACATGCTGTACTGAAAGTGAATGTAAACTGGGTTTCTGGCAGAAGCCGATACTGTAGAAGTTATGTTCAGGAGGGTTCCAGATTTGTAGTGGAAGCTAGGTTTTTTTCCCACTTTCAGCAAAGGGAACTGCTAACTCTGTTGTGTTGTATTGCCTGTGAGATACTATGTACAACTAGGTTGGAATTGTCAATTGTAGCACGACCTCATTCCACAATGAAAGTATTTGTTTCAGCACGTCTCATCTACAGAGTGATCAGTGCAACTAGATTTTTTTTCACTTTGCTTAATTAATACAGAACCAGTTTAAATACTACTTTCTCACTGATCTGAACCTAACCAAATTGTGTTTAACCGTATTAGCTGCTTAAATGTATTATGTATTTTCTTTAAAGCTCATATATTGCTTTTATGTAAGTGCTAGTTATTTCAAAATCAGCCTATCAGTCTCGTTTCGTATACCCCCTGAGATGATAACAATAACATGAAATAAGTTGTATTTTGTTCTTTTTCAGTACCTCATTTGTGTATTTGACAACACTGTTCTTGTTTCCCGTGCTGTCAGTTGGTTAAGCCTTGAACTTTTATTGTGATCTCTATAGGAGTTACCTTATGGCCATGGGAGCTTTTTGCTACTGCTAGGACCAGTCTGGACATACGGATCATTTTTCTTCCATTCAGCATGTAACATTATACAGTACTCAGCAACATTTCTTAAAAACAAAACAAAAAAAGAAAACCCCCTAAAACTCTAGAATTCCTGAATCTGTGCAATTTGTGATATTACATAGGTATTTATAATTAATCATATGAAATGTAGAGAAAAAACCCACAAGTAAAGTGTGTTGTTACTGGAGTTGTTCCTACTAGGTGTCTGAGAAGAAACCCAGCCTATACAAGCATTTTGATATCAAATGAAGACCTGGATCCTTCTCTGGCTGTTTTGCAGTACTGTTACCATTCCTATACAAGAAATTTCATCACAGGACAGCAAAGAAAGGAGATAAAGAACATAGATTGTGAATGAAGGGAATGGATTGTTTTGTTTTGTGCTTTGTGGAAGTGACTCATGGCTTTGAATCTTTGAGTTTGAATATGTAAAACACTGCTCCTCATCTATGGCACAGCATTCCTGGGCTTGTGGTGGCTGAAAATGCCCAGGAATATCCTTCTTCACAGGGGCAGCTTAGTGGCTCTTAAAAAATATCCTAACTACAGCAATGCTTGCTTAAAAGGAAAAACAGACAACAAATGGGCTCCTGTGGCACAAAATTTTCCCTGAAAGTCTTCCTGATCTCCTCCTTTTGAGAAAACGCTTTTTTTACTGTCCTTTCTAAAATGACATGGAATGTTCCTGAATGAACTTGATTTTCCCAGTGTTATTTCCTGGAGGAAAAAGAGAATGTGGGCAGAACTAGGGGAGGAAGTGAATTGGTCCTCTTGCAGCGATACGGAAGTTACTCAGGAAAGCTATGCTGGCCTGGAGCCTTATTAACAAATGAGCATGAAGCTAGGTTGATATCTGTTAGTTTACTCATGAGTAAACAGTACTTAGCTGAATAAGGGCAGCTGGAAGGATACAGGCAGCAGCAGGGGAGTGCAATTCCAGCCGCAGTAGACCTGCTTATTTCTTCTGCAGCGTTGTGAATTTTGCACTAGAAGGTGGTTATGGTGTAGTTCGAGCCAGCAGTCTGCGTGCTCCTTCTCTGCTAGGGCAAACATTGTCTTCCGCTTTGGGAAATTAGTACGTTTTAGTTCCCTCCATCAACAGGCAAACAGGTGACCAGTACAAAGTATTTGCCCCAATTTCTTATATTTGTAAGATTAATGTGAGTGGCTTGTTCATCGTTTGCGTTCCTCCTTTATGTGGTCCAGCAGTTTTCTTGTGGATTATTTCTCCGAACAGTTATTGCAAGTACCACATTGCCCCTTGAAACTTGTTTCTGTTTTACCTTATGTACATCACAAGCGTTCAGAAATTATGCTTTAGGAAAAAGGTTTTAAAATTCTTTCCTGGTTGGTTGTCAGTGGTTGTTGGTTGTTGTAGTTTCCTCATGTGCAGGAGTGGAGGAAGTAAGTGGCAGTGATCAGTGAAGGTGGACAGTAAGATTTATAATGTATTTGTGCTAGCTGATTGCCAACAGAACTGGCCTTTCCCAGCGGTGCTGTACGCATACTTGGAAAATCAATAGGGATTAGCCTATGACCCCCTTCACATACTTATACTGTGGTCTGCATTGCTTACCAATATTTCATCTGTTTCACTTAAATGCTGTTACTTACTCAATAATGTGTGGCTCTTCTTGCAAGCTACTAATTAATTTTTTAAATGCAGTATCACTTGAAACGGAGATAAAGCACACCTTTAGCATCAGAGTGAGTGCAGGGCTTACTTAGTGAATTTGCACTTGGTGCCTTTAATTAAAAATCCTACTTTGAAAGATTAAAGTTATACATTCGGATTAAAAAAAGTACTAAATCAAGTACAGAGACCTTTTCATGGTGGTTGGCAACAAGCTAAATTGCCAGGTTTAACTAGGTACCTATGGTACTGTGCATGCCATTTGCTGGCCCAATTTGACCTTTCAGTATATATGTTTATACTTAGAACATGCACGTAAGGAACTTATTTTTGATGATGTTTAGATAAATGTCTGTTTATTGTTATGTATTACACGAATGTCTTTTGTACTAGGATTAACAATTTCTGAAATGTGTAATGAGAAAATAAGGTTTTCCTTTTGGTTTGCTGTTTGTTTAACTTTTGCCTTGGTTTGCTGTTTGGTGGGTTTTTTTTTTTTTTCCAATTTTGCCTTGCAATACTTGTTTTGAAATTCTTTCTTTTTTTTATCCCTTGTAAATTGTAGGAGAAAAATATTTTACGTTTATAAAGAAATACATTTCATTCATACTGAGTCTAGGGCACAGTCTTTGACAGTGTGTTCACACGTTGCATGAACCAGGTTGTGTTTTAAATACTAATGAGTTGAAAAACTAAACAGAAGTATCAGATATTGTTTTTCCTTTGACTAGTTAAAAAAAAATAAAAACAGTATAAAAATAGTTTGTTATACAGAGTAAAATTCTTATTTCAGTTTGTAGTTTGCCATACAGTTTGACAAAATCCAAAGATAATGGCCTAAAGCAATTATTTTTGATGAGGTTGTTCTCCCGATAGAGGGATTTTAAAAATTCTTATGCAAGTATACCTATTCCCTAGAGTTACTTATAGTTGCTTATTGATCTACTAGCTGGTATTTGAATTGGTCGATGTACTCTGTAACTTGTTTAAGATACCCTACCTGAACTATTAGTTTAAATAATATATTCATAAATTGATTAATCATTACAGTAAGAGTTATTAGCTGCATTTTTATCTGTACGCTATCCACAAATGACTCCTGGTATAATAATCATGCATATATAAATAGAGATTCAAGTTTGAATTGCAGTGTGCCTTATAATAATTATACTTGCTTGTTTCTGCAAGAAGGAATCAACCTTTTTCTGTGTGGGCAGCAAAACTCAGTGTGTTTGTTTAATGTGGATAAAGTAATTGTAACTGTTGATGCGCTTATAAGCCATGTTATGGGAGAGAGGGAAGAAGGAAAGAAAAGATGTGGCTTTTGTTGGCAAAGGCAGAGAGCTCTTAGGGTTTGATGTGTGTTTGGGTGTGACCAGGTACCGAGTGAGCGGAGCAAAGCGTGCAGGAAGCTTTTAGGCCACGTGTGCATGGGCGATGGGTGGGAGGGTATTGCACAGCCTGTGTGCGACTGTGGGTGGGATGGGGTGGCTGGACAGGCTGTGGAAGTGGTGGCTAAAATGATGATGCGGATCTCATAGCTTGCTTCTCCTTCTTAGAAGAGGACTATGGAAAGGAGCCAGAGGAACTACCTAAACAATAGATATTCATAAAACACTACACATAAAGGGACGTAGCTGCCTCTTCCTCTTAGTCATTGCAGAAAGAGTTTGACTTGTACGCCTTCATTTGACAACATCTTGCTTTTGAAAGGTCTGTGTTGCTATCAATATACATACAGCAGCTACAATTGCTGTAACTGGGGGGTAGTTGTGGTGGTTAAATTTGGAACTTCAAATTAATTATGAGTAAGGAGTAAAAGTTTTGTATGTTATTTTGTAATATATATTTTAATATGTATAATAGGAATGTGCTCCAAAAATGGAAAGAACAATCTCGGTAGCTTTCATAACAAAGATCCTAGTCTGGCTTACACAGCGGTCAGTGTGAATCTTTCTGTCTACTACAGTGTGCATGGACCACATCCAAAAGTTTTTATTAGAAAAAGAAATACTCTCCAAAAAAAGGTTTGTGCGTGCAGAGGGAACTAGAAAAATCTATTTAACCAAAAGTGTCAGAACTCACTTTCTTGGTGGTTCTCAGGTTTACTTTGCTAAATGGTGCAGACTCCCAACAGCCTTAAACAACTTTCACTTTGATTTAATCCTAAATTCTATGAACAAATGTGAACACAGAATACATAAACATGCAATCTTACCATCATCCACACGTTATCAAATTAATGGCCTCTTTTACTTAATAATCTGAGTGTAGTGCAGAAAATCACACACCTCACATTTCAGCTTATTTCCTGCATAAACTATTGTCATGAGCCTTGGACTTTTGCATTTTGCAAACAAATAACTAGGGGAGCTTTTTCATATTTTAGTTTGAAAGCCGTTTTGTTTCACCACATGCTTTTTCTGCTTCATAGATTCTACTTTAAAACATTCAACAACCTGCTAAATTAATATATACTGTGTTCTTTCTTTAATGGGTAGGGGAACTTGTCTCACAGCAGTGCATTTGTTCAGCTCTGTTTTGAAAAAGTGCTGCCTGCCGTGTGAAGGACATCTGCTCACAAATGAATGATTGTGCTTTTGATTCGGAGCAGCACCTTCACTTTAAATGCTGGCTGCAGATGAAAGGAACAGATTGCTGTGGTACCGCTTTTGTGAGGATTCCTCTACCCAGCATGTGGCTTCATACATTATTGAGAGCAAATCCACTTTATGCTACCACTCCTCACTGCACTTATTTTGCCAACCTTATTCAGAATGTCAGCAAGGATCACTTTTCTACAGAAGAATAAAAGGCCAGTTAGGAAGACTAAGCAGATAAATTATTTACAGTGTTTAATTATCATGGTACAGGTTTATTAAACTTCATGGTTACCTGGAAACCTAAGCAGGTGCTGGAAAAAAGTCCAATAAAGTGAAATAAAAAAACGTTTTGTGTAAAATGAAATCCTTTTATGTGCGCCATGTTAATATAAATGTCCAGGGTTTTTTGGTTGAGTGCCAAGCTTGACTTGCATTTAATGTTCTGATGATTATTTTTTTTCATAAACCATTCCTAGCTCAAGTCTTATTATGATAGGAGATCCCACAGAATTCTCTGCTGGTTTGAGCAGCAGCCTGTTATACTACTAAGTGTCCTAGACGATAAACAGATGTACAAGGTATGCTTGGTAAATCTCAAAAGATTCCCTTTTTCTGGTATTAAGGACATCTGAATTTTGTAGCAAAACAACCCACTGTAGCAGCAAAATACATTTGAGAATTTTCTTTAATGTTTATACTGAATAAATAATTTATTTTGTTTCTTCTTTACCTAAATTGACCTAGTTGGTATTTATTGAATCACAAAAGTGAGGATTTTAATTTTTGTTAATTTTTTTTTTATTTAGCAATAGAAGTATTGTCCTCTAGGAACAGCTTCCACATGTCTGTACACTATTCACTAATATAGACTAATGAGCTCCATTAAAGATCTGCCCACATAGTTGCAAAAAACCACCTATTAATCTGTCATCTTTGAATACTCTGAGAAAATTAAGACCACCATGCAACCATGAATTCGAAAATGAAAAAGGCTGTACCAAACCTATTATATTCTCAGGATGAGTGCCAAATAGGTAGGAAGTGACTGGTGTTACTAAAAAGAAGCAGATAAATCCCACTGATTTAGTTCGGTAAAATAACCCAGAAGCATATCAGGATAAGGATGGGCTGAAATCCTGACTCTCTTAAGGTCAAGGGAGTTCTGCTACTGACATGGAAGGATACCATGTATATGTCTCTTTGAAACTATAGTTCAATTAAGATCTCAATTATTAACAAAAAAATTTTGCCAGAAAGTGTGCATTTTAATACAAGGCCCACTTGGTTTCCCATTCTACTGTTTACATTTCAGATTATGATACAGAAAATTCTTTGGCTATTTATGGAGAAGGTCTTTTATCCTCCTGTGATGTTATAGTTTTACAACAAGCAACTATGTACCAAGAACAGGAAACTGATGACCAACTAAATGCACAAATAATTGCACTCCATAGCAATAGCAACTTGGATTAATTCTAGCCGTGTTACTTTATGTGGAAACTAGAAAAGACTGTTCAAATTTATCTGATAAAATTATTCTGGGTTTAACCCACAGTGTGAGAGATTAATTGTAAAAAATAATGTCCTTGATTCTGATTGTTTTGATTAAATTTGATTTATGCCAGAATTGGAAATTTCTCATTCCTGAGTCTAACTCTAGAAATCAGGATTTTGCTGAGAATACTTAGATCTGCTTGCCTGAAATCTGCTTTAAGGGTTATTTTCTATTATTTATTTTCTATTACTGTTGAAACATCCAAAATATAGCATTGCATTAAAAAAAAAGTTTTAATTCTTTTTTTCTTTTGAGGTTTTAAGTTTATATAGTAACTATCCATAGCTATCAGAAGTATATTGATCTTTGATCACTTTTTGTACATTGTCCACTTGTTTAGAAGGTGAAGGAAGGGAAGAGGCAGCCTGGGGGCAGATTTCAGTGTTTCTTTTGGGGGTTGGATGAGTTTGGTGGTTTGGGGTGGGTTTTTTGGTTATCAAACCACTTTTTCTGTATATAACTTCAGAGTAGTATGATTTCACTACAGCCAGGTCTGAAGGGGGAAGCACATCAACTTAACTACTGGAGTTGAACTAGCTGTTTATAGCTGCTCAAGATATCTTATATATAATTAGTAAGCTAGCTGTTAAACAGGGGTGGCATATTGTTGTTGAGACTAAAGAGTTTGTAATACTTGGGGCTATAGTTAGTCGGTACTAATTTTTGTATTCCACTGGGTAAGCTTGACAAAGACCTATCATTTCCCAAATAAGCCATAAGAGAACATCTGTTGAAAGAGGCAATTTAAAATCTCCTTAAAATCCAGGGCATAATTAACACTATAGGGATACAAATATTAGTTTTCTAGAAGCTATTTCTATTTCTCTTTATCTCGATGTTCAGTAACCTTTTCGAGGTGGTTTTTTTTTTCCTTTTTTATCACCATTTTGCGTTTAGTATACAATTCTACATTCAGAATAACCGTCTAAACTAAGCCAATAAAAATCCTAACTATAGCCCACTGGTGTAAATTGAAAAAGAAAGTCCTGCAGCAGGGGTGGCATGGTTGTCTTCAGCTACAACAGGCTAAAGACGTAGGACATCTGCGTTTGTGGAGGGCTCTTTGTATCTCAACATTGAACCAATATGCTACACTTATCTTTTTAAGCACTGTTTTATGGTAAAGTTATTAAAAATTAATTGAAAAAATCAGAAGTTTCTACAAAGCAAATTGGAGTAAACAGAGCTATGTCTGCCATCTAAGAAAATCTGAAGAAAAAAACTTATTTTAAGTTTTGGAATTAATCGCCTGCTGTAGCAGCAGATACCTCTAAATAACAGCGTAAACAGTTCAACAGTTTTTCTGGTAGCAGGACACAACAGTCACCTGCCTATTTGCTTATAAGATGTAAAAAAGTGTGTGAAATTCAGCCCTTGCTGAAGTCAATAAAATGCTATATTCAGCTTTGAGCCATTATCCTTAATTTTGGATTCTAGCTACCTCTATCCCTTCCTTGATTGTATGAAATATAGTGAGATTTTTGCAACAGGAAAAATAGAGTCTGTATGAATGCTTTTGCTAAATAAATATGGCAAAAGTACTGCTGGATTATAACAAGAAAATATTACATCCACAGTTTGGGTCTGAGCATGTTTAAGAGTATGGGATATGAATCATGAGTCATTTATGCCTATATTAACATATTTCTGTATGTCAGCCTGTTTTTACTAAGTCTTCTTTTGGGACCTCACTGTCTTTACTGATTATTAAAATTTAACTTTTTCCATACGTGATTTGAAAATATCTGATCACATGACTCAAGCAAACCAATGCCTCAGGATACGGCAATGAAAATGGTGTAGTCTCAAATCTTGTATATTAAATTAAAATGGCTACTGTACAGAGAAGTAGTATTTCCACACTGGAATTCCAGTTATTCATTACCTTATTTCTTTCTGGAAAATTGGAAATTTATTCTTTATAGAGCTCAGGCATAAAAGCTGTCCGTTGCACTAACGTGGAAAATGTTTTCTTATTACACTGTCTCCGTGCAAATAACAAATTAATGCAGCTTGTAGAGGAATCTAATCACTGTAATTCAACATTCAGGGGAGCAAAAAATGATCATGCTTGTCTTCACTCTTCCAAGAATGACACCAGATTTTAGTTTTTTAATGCATGGCCTATTTAGCTCATTAGTTTTAATATACAGGTGTAAAAGTCTTTCCTTGAGCAATATCTTCAAAAGAAGATGTTAAGCTCCCCATGTCTGTAATGTCATATCAAGATGTGGTTATGGCTTTGCAGTTATTCTGCTATTTTATGCCTAGTTTTGTCTTTACGCATCAATCTTCTATTGTATTTTGTCTTTGAGAGGACTAATTTATGCAGTGGGTCATTACAGCTTTCATTTGCCCATACAGAGGGACCCTGGGGATAAGAATGCATTAAAATCAACTGCCCCCTGCCACCCCCAACCTTTCTGGTGATTAGAAGTCTTAACTAGGCTGCTGAACACCCTAATTTAAAAAGATTTATTAGTTTACAAAACTTCTCTTTCTTACCAAGGTCAGAAATCAGCTACTTCTCAAGAGGTCTTAAAGTACTGTCAACCTTACCTGTGTTGAAATTAGCTTCCACTCCTTTAACACCTTCAAAATGTTTTTAGAAATCTCTTCAATTGATGTCTCTGACTGCATTCATTCCTTGGCCTTTGTGTCACTTTTGAGCCTACTAAAGATTGCTTGCTTGGTTTTTGCAATGCTTTTTGTAACCTGTCTCTTGTTTCATGCCGCTGTCCTTTTATGCACTTGTCTCAGATTCCAAAATTATTTTAAAATCATTTAAAACAGTTAAAAATGTTACGGTAATCTGTTGACTCTGAGAACACTGCAGTTACCCTCCCATGGTGTTTTTTATTAGTTTTACCTGTTCTACCTTGAAACACATTAAAAAAAAGTAAAATATAGAAGAAAAGAAAAAAAGAAGGCTTCTTCACTCAGGACCTAACGCAAAAATATCCAACAGTTTAACTGAATGGTTTTTGAATGCTTTTTATCAAGAAGTGGAAAATGGTTTGAAAGTCAGATTTTTTTTTTTTTCCAAATCTGGATCTTTTTCAAATCCTGCCTTGAATTAAAGAAAAATAAAGTCTCGTGCTTCCTGTCCTTCTCCCACACCAAATCCATTCCCATTTTTTGGTCAGAAAGAAATCTTCCTTCACAGGTCAGACTGTTGCCTTGTCCAGCATGCTGACACTCATTAGACAGCAAGACAAATGCACAATTGGACTTACATGAAAGGTACTTCTGCTGAGTGTTTTCTTGATTTTTTTTTTTTTTTTTTTTTAATCCCTGATGGACTGTTTTCCTGCCCCCTTTAGATACTGTCTGTCTGCTCAGCAGAGGAGGAGGATGTTTAGTCATTCTTGTCAGTTTGTCTCTTCTGAGATAGGAACCTGGGCTCATTTGTCCTACTCCTACTCTGTGGCTGTGTGGCAAATGGAGTAAAATCAGCCTGTGAAATCAGTGAGATACTTTTCCTTTGCTGATGCGCAGCTCTGTACATTGTTTATATGCACACTGGCTGGCATGAATATTTAGTTATTCATTTTGTCTTTGGAAGTTATGTTGGTTTTTAATGTTCTTTCTAAGATGTTTTCTGTACTTTCATTTGAAATACATTGCCTCTTGAGTTTCAGCAGTGATTCAATGGACATGTTGAAGAAACACTTGTGCTGTACACATCATTTCTGCTTGCTATGCATTCTACCCCTTGTTTCCTGGGGACCTGGTAAGAAGATCTTTTACTGTCCTTTAAGATGCTGTGTGTCCCTGGAGGACTAGGAGGGAGGAACTGCCTGTTCCTTTTGCCTGAATTAAGTAGATGAAACCAGGAGAGAAATGGTGTTAATAAAATATTTTCATTTTCCACTCTTTTCTATTTGGCAAACAGTTGTTTTGACCAGGCTAATTCTGTCCCTCTCTTTTTCTAAAATGCTGTGATCTTTATTAGATTATTCTTATTGGGACCCCTTTTTCTTCTGCTGCATTGTTTCGGGGGGGGTGTGTACTTAGACTTACCAATAAGATCTGGGTGCCACATTGAAAAGGGTAAGATAATCTTACGGTTATTTCTGCTAGACATTATAGATAGGGAAGGATTTCAGCTGGCAATACTTACTGCTTAGAAGGAGGTATGCCTTTGTCCGAATGTCCTCACGTCCAAAAGTCAAAGATCAAGATGTCCGTAGAAATGTACATGATCCAGCTGGGTAGAAATTGTGCAAGGAGGTGGGACTGATCAGGGAGTAAGTTAACAAGTGAAGTAGTTTAGTGGCAAAGGTGTGTGATCTTGTTAGTGTTAATGGGACTAACTCTTAGTGGGTTTGTGGATGCACAGCTCCTCCCATGTTGTAATAATAATTTGAAAAAGCTGACTCCCAAAATCTAGAAAGTAATGTTCTTTGAAAATGCTAAGTGAAATCAGGAAGTACACTTTTTCCTAATATATATCTTCCCCAAAGTGTTGTGTTTGCTTCCTTCACTGAAGAAAAAAACCAACCAAACCAAAACCTAAAAGACAGACTCACTTGAAATTCATCAGGATACGTGTTAAAACTTGATTAGTTGTTGAATTATTTCCAGTCTTGTCTTCTGTATATTTGGTGACGGTTACACTGGGAAATCTATGACAATGAGTTGGAATTTGTGCATATATCAAAGCAAAAACCAAAAATGACCCCCTTCCCTTTTTTTTTGGTAGAAACTCAGGTTGCACAGTTAACCACATAGTTAGAAGATTTTAACTATATGTAACTTTTTAACAGCTCATTGGCTGATAACTGTTCACAGTTGCTAGTTTCTTAAGTCGGAGATTATATTGTCAGATTTTATGGAATATTCAGAAATGGTGCTGTGTTCATATGTAAACCCTCATCTGCTGAGTCTTTCTCCTTTTATACTTCCAACAGACATTGCAGGCTTGGCAAGGCTTTGTCCAAAACAAAATGCTAATTAAGATTTTTAGTCTGCTAACAAGATGAAGTTTAATAGGTTCTTCAGGCAAAAAGGATACATTCTGTCCTAATGCATTATATTTCTGAACTTGCAATTTATTCAGTAATTAACTTTTCTTGATGACAATGAAAACGCATAGCCTTGTATGCAGAATTCATTTTAGTCTTTACTGAATGTACAAAACGTGTGAGTGCATTGTACAAGATACTAGATGAATAAAATTCTCAAAAACTTGAGGGAACACAGTATTTGAAGCCGTTCCATTATTAACTCTATCAAATTATATAGCTGATGTGTTTTATGACAGAGCAGTTCATTAAACTGAGTATTTTGTGCCAGAAAACCCAGAAAGAGCAGAAATGTTGCCAGTAAATTTCTTGTTGGTGTTTCCTAATTTTTTTCAGAGAGACATAAACCCAGCATTTTTCCTTCTTACAATATTTCATAGAATTTGCAATGCTTCTGCAATTTCCCCTCTTTATCCTGAGGAGCTATATATTTCAGCTCTGTTGCATTTAGTTTATTTTGGGCCTAAACTGCTAAAGTTTCTACTGGGTTACTCAGCAGGGAAGCTGACCCATAGGTAGCTAATGACTTTCCTTGAGTCACCAGATTTTCCCAGTGTGCAAAACTATGCGCTCTGTATTCAATGTAATACATGTACGTATATTCCCATTATGTCAGCTTAATGTATGCCTGAAGTACCTGAAATAAACTGTCTCAAACAAGACAGTTTTTTCAACATGGCACCCTAAAATGCACGTAAACTTAAATCCTTCTTTCCTCATGTAGGAGTCTGAAGTTAAAAACAGTATCCCTAAATGATTTGTAACATGTATTTCAATATCCAGAGGTTCATTAAAGTTTCAGTGCTGATCTATGAAAAATACAGTTTATTAGTAATAAAAGCATTCACACCTTACATCTTCAAAGCACAGCACAAATATTAACTTGGTTTCGTTATGTAATATGTATGCATGTGTAAAATGATGTATGGGTGAATTATCTATTGCACACCAATTTTTAAACGTGTTTGAGCTTTTTATGCCTCAGGGAGTGGCTTAAACAACATATTGTTCTTGGCTACTGATAACTGCAGTCACTTCCAAATGGGAATACATCACTCTGTGCGGGGAACTCTGTCTAAAAGCTTGAATCAGATAACTTTAATAGCAGTAGTGCCCCATTTTAGGAAATTCCCGATGTGACATTAGGTTCCATATGGCTGGCATATTTATTAAAAAAAAAAAAAAGCCTAAATGAAAGAAGATATTTTCCAAACCATGTTCGCATTTGAAATCTATCAGTTCAGTTACTGAAGGGGTGTACACCCCAAGAGCATTTAAAATCATCCTTAGAATCTTTGTTGATTCTTTCTGGGTCAAGCTAATGCTTCATTTAAGAAACTGCAGGATACTTACAGCAAATACCTGATGGATACTCAGATTCACAGTATAGTTTTAAGCTATTGGGCCAGTTTATGCCAATATGTTATTAGCAGAAAAATACTTAATAAAGGGTTAACTTCATACAACTTCTCTTACATGTATCTGATTTTCAGAATTCACCTAAAAAAATTCATTCAGGATGGGCATCATGTATTTAAAATAAAGTAATTAACATATTGGTTATTTTTCTGGATTTTCCCTTCTCTACAGGGAGTTGGCAGACAACTTTGACTTCTGTTCATATGCTTATTATCAGGTTGCATGAATGAAGTAAATATTTCAGTCTTTATATCAGCTGCCAGGAGTAGAATAAAAAATGGCCTCCATATGACATGTTTTCATATGTTCAGCCATAAAAACTAAATTGGTTTTGTGAGAATGCATATAGAAATAGGTTGTTCCCCCCAAAAATTATATGTATGCACACATCCTATGGATAATACGCCCTAACACAGCTCTGTGCACGGATATTATTTGGCATACACTATATAGCTGCTTTGTGAGAAGAGTGAAGCTATTGAATACTGGGGCGAATTGCGTGCGTAGGGCGGCGGGGATTCGGCACCGCTCTGGCTGCGAGGGGACAGTGCGGCTCGGCGGCTGCTCCTGCTCCCAGCTCGGTGCCAGGCAAGGCAGGCAGAGGGTCTTGGGCTTTGTTTTTCTATTTACAAACCAATCAACCAACCAACCCTACTTGGTAGCTGAAAGCAGCAAGCAGAATCTTTTTCTGTAGCTTGAATATTTCATTTAATGAATATTGTAAATGGAGGCACACCATGAGATGTTAGATGGAATTACGTATAGGTAATGCTTTGTTGAAAACACTTTAAGATTTGAGGCAATTGCGTTCGCTCAGGTTTTTAAGGAAAACTTTGCCTTGACTTCAGTACTTACAGGAATGTAATAGGCTCTAGATTCTTCACAGTAGCAAAAACCCCCAAAACAAATCTGATTTGGAAAAAAAAAGATAGTGCTTCATGTGGCACCTTTAAAATGAGATTCTCAACGATCTCTATTTAGACTTGACAAACTTCTCATTGATGCAGGTAGTAGTACTGTGCCGAAGTACAGGGAGCAAGGGATTTGCCCGCTGTGTGGGATGTACCCAGATTTCTGACTGCTGCCTTTGCCACTGTTACTGCAAACTTCTCTCACGTTGGCGATTGTGCTAGGGTTAAGTGATACACACTTAGCTTTAACAGCAGTACTTCTCTCATTAGGCAGAATGGTTTTAAAACCATTTGAGAACTCTGAACAATGACTAATATTGTGAGACACTGCCTTTTTCACCACAGTTTGTAAATGTTTTGATCAATATTTATGTAGTATTTAATTTTTTATCTTGCAGTATTTTGCTTTATACTCAACAGCAAAGAACATAAGTGAGTTTTAATGTTGCAAGAAACATCTGCAATAAAACCTAGTTCTTAATTTTTTTATCGTCTGGTAGAACACCACCAGCTTTTATCCAGTGATATAGGTGTCACTATGCATTTCAAGTTAATCGGTTTCAGTTAGACCCTGAATTTCATATATGAGCAGCAGACACAAATAGAGAATACTGCTTCAATTGAATAAATGGGGTCCGGGAGACTAATGTGTCATGTAGTCCTGTTCTTTATAAAATTTCCTCATATTACAAGCCTTCATTTTTCATCTTTGTGCATTTTGTGTTGGGGTTCAAGCATAACCAGTAATCCAGATCCCTTGATATCCCCTATAAATCAGCTTGTTTGCTGCTGACAACTCCTACCTGGCAGCCTAGGAAATATCAAACCACACCTGAATAAAGCATCCTACAGTTTTTAATTACTGAGTCTTTTTCAGCTGTCACAGTCTTTTGCATTTGCTACACGCTTCCCCTCTTCTTGTACTAGGGTGTAACATTGTGGGATAATGTTTTATTTTCTTTCTTCTTCTGTGTATTTTTCTTGTATTTACCTGCATGTTGCAACTACAGGCTGCTTTTATAAGTTTCAAATTTGTAATCAGTCTGGAGTGACCTTCTCTTCTTTTTCTTCTTTCTACATCTCCCCTAACCACATATAGCAAACCACCCTCTTATTGGCATGGTAACCTCTCTAAATGTCTCTTTTATAAATCTTTCATTCTCCTAAATGCTTCATAGTAAGGAAAATTGGCTTGCAAGCAACCTTGCCCTCACTGTGCTCAATAAGACACTGCATGTATGCATAGTGCTTCTGAATATCTTTACAAAAAAAGCTCCAAATCGTATATTGCAGAACTTGCAAATCACTGGTTCATCTTCAGTATAGATCCAAAACTGGTAAGATACATAGCCCTTATAAATTGTGCAGAGAAATCTTGAGGAGTAGAAATTGAGATAAAGACATTTCCTGATTTTGAAGCCTGTCACTGATCCAATTTGAACCCAATTGCTAACAGGGACTACTTCAGAAATTTATAAATGTTGGATAAGAACACCACCAAATTAAATCAGAAGGGGAAGAAACTAAACGTTGCTTGTCTTCTTGAAGGACTTGGGATCTTGTACAAGTCCATTACAAAAGTGAATTTTCCATCAAATAGATGTTTATTTTAATCCAGAAAAGTTTCTTCAGTAGAGATGTCCACCATTTGGAACAAAACCACTCCAAAGTGATTATGCCACCTTATTGCTTAGATATCCTCATATATTTCTTGTTATTCTAGTTGAGTACTACATTCAGACAGAGGTTGCCAATAAAGTTTATTGTAGGAGCTAAGTGTCAATATCTGTAGTACCCCCCGCCTAGGGTGCTTGTAATTAAAATGCCACAGATAGTCTGGGAGAAGCATGAAAATTTGATGGCAAATTGATTTCAGGTTCATCTTGAAATTTGTCCTCAGCTGGACTCAATACTCCTGGCAGACATTGGATGGCTTTTGTCAAAAGGGTTTGCTGGGATGAGACAGAGATGCCTTGATCTGAATATTAAATACAGTGCTCTGCTTATGACAGTTTGCTTGCTACTAACATGTTCCTCTTTGCATACATTTTATTGTGTGCGGAATGTTTAGGGTGGCATCACTCTATTTTACTCAAGAAAATATATTGCTTACAAATATTTCATCAGACTAAAGAGCAGATTTACAACATTAGCTTCAAACCTAAACATACAGCTTCAAAACTTCTGAATTCTGTAGATATTCACAAGATTATGCTGAGCTCCACAAGGAAAAGGAGTCTGATAAGGTAATAGGTAAAATTTGTGTCAGTGATGGTGTTGGAGGAGGGAAATGCCATATAAAGTAATCCTTATTTAAAAGAAAGAACTTCTTTTTTTCCTCAGATAGTTTCATTTATAGAGAAAGTACTTGGAACAAATATAAAATATGTTTTCTGCTGTCAAATTAGAATCATATATTAAGTCCAGTATAGAGCTTTATTTTCACAGATCTGTTTTTAGCAGTAATCTTCTGCTCTAGTAGGTATTGGAAGCAATCTCATGATGAGAACTGGTTATTTTATTTTACAAAATCTGAGCACTGGACTAAGTCCACAAAACAAAGAAAAAGGTAATTTATTTGAAATATGTTCTGTGTTTCAGGATTGCAACTTTATTTCATTAACATTTTCCCAGAAGTAATTCTGATTCTTTTAGAAAAACCCACAAATTTCAATTGTTTTTTAAACAGTTTTACATGTTATTAAGATCCCAATACAAATTTTAACAATTCTGCATGTTGTTACAGCCCCAATAATAATTTAAAACCTTTGCTTTTATCTTCGTTCTTCAGAAACAGACTAGCCAACACTTAAGGATGCCTTTAAGTTCGGGTGCTGCCCCCAGTGCAGCCAGAAAAACAGGGTGCTTAGAGAAGGTTATCCTCCAGAAGGATGGGGATAAGCCAGTTGGGTGGGTATGGCTGGCTATGTGGAGCTCTGTGGGGCTGAATTGCCTAAGCTACTTTGGTCTCTGGTACACCTATGTAGGTGCAAACACAGCAGTGACAATAATGCAGATGTGACCATAAGTTTTGTTTTTCTTTAACTCCCTGATAATGGCACTCTCAGCTGAAGTTTTAAGAAAGGGAAAATGGGAGTGGGAGAACCAGCAGGAAAGAAGTGGGAGCGAGAAATACAATAGGAGTGGCTCCTGAGGGGTAAGTGAAGGCTTATCATGACCTCCTGGCTAGGTCATCTCCGTTTGAATTGCTACAGCATTTCACTAATTTTTGTAACAGGTTCTTCTGTTCCTTCTTTTCACCTCATTATTGTGCTAGTATGTGGACAGATACTCATGTGGTATAAAATGTTGTTTAATATAGCTTAAACATTGATCTTGTCTCAATATTTCTCTATATCTAAATGATACAACCTTTTGCAAAAGTAAAAAAAAAAAAGATTTTGGACTTAGCTGGAGGTCTTTAGGTACTACTCCTATTGGAAATGAATTAGCATCATTATGAGGAAAATTAGACCTGGATAGTTTAAATTCAGCATTTTACTTAATTTTGATTTTTGAAATACCTGAACTGTTCACTCTAAACATTTGCTACTCCATTCTTCCTCTTCTCCTTCTCCTCCCTGCAATATTTAAAACTAAAATAATAATCAACTATTGCACTAGAAGGAGACTCTCTTAGGTGCCTGAGATCCAAACTGAAGTATCTGATCTCATTTCAAATGGTCAATTTATTTCCTTCTTTCCTGACACTTGTGAAATTGTGTTTTTATTTCCAGCTATGATAGATTTGTTCGCTTGGTAAATATTATATGGTACAGGAGTCTTTATTTTTTCATATAATCTTTGTTTACAAAGTCAATACAATCACTTGGAAAATATGTAGCAAACACCGCAGTATATTAGAATCTTGTGTATTGTGTTTGCTGTAGGTACAAATTCAATACAGCAACTCTCCAACAATTGACATGTCAAGTAATATATCAACTGTTGGTATATTACTTTTTGCTCATCCTATTACTACTTATCAAAACCAGCTCACCACCTACACTCCTCTTCTCATTAAGGCCTATTGCTTCAGGATGCTGAGCAGACTCAAGTCTTTCTGATGTTAAGTGGAGATTCTCAGGAGCCTTAGTGGAGATGTCGTGCTTGTAACAGAACTGGATCCCAAATTATTAGTGCAAAAAATCATGCAGAGACAACACTGAATATTTAATGAAGAAAATTATTCTTTAGATTTTCTTGGAGGAAAATTAATTTAAATGAACAATAAACAAATCCCATACAAAAATAGTTTCCTACATATAATAGAACAATGTAAGTGAAAGAGGACTTCTGCTTATTTTGAAATAACTTTGCTGTTACTTCTGCCTATATACTTTTCCTGCATATGTGTTCTTAGAAATTAGAAAATGCGTGATTTCTCTGAATCATGAATTATCTTGTGTGCCATGCAAAATAGAAGAAAATAGCTTGTAAATTAGACTAATGTCAAGTGACCTTCCCTCTGTTCCTGACCTTAGTGGCTTTGTACAAATGAATTTGTATCTTAGTTTCTCAGTTTTACCTATATATGACTAGAAAGCAAGTCAATTGCACTTTTATATTTTGTAGTATGTTTTTAGATGCATAGCTGAAAAGTACTGTGTGCCTAATATTACTATTAAATGTGAAGTTTTAACTGTTCTTTTTTTAGCCATCTTTCCTACCTGCTTGTTCTAAATGTTTGTCCACTATATCCACTATTTCAAGGCACAAAGTTTTTTCACTTTGATGATACTGTGATGAAAACCAGTTTTATTTTATTTATTCATTTTTTGACTGCTGTTTTATGCCTCCTTGCATTCAAAGAATTACAAAACATGAGTGCCAAGAGATGACATTTGTTCTTGAGCTTGGATGCAAGCCATGCTTCATGTCGTCCGGTGTTACAGCTCTTTTAGAATTCACTGTATTGTGAGACAAAAGGATGATACTAGTATGACATATATTTATTAGAGGTATAAATACCCCTATTTTTGTGTATGTCATAGTCCTCCTTTCTTCTTGACAACTCTGACAGGGGAAGTGTTGTGGCAGTTCTCCTAGGGAAGCTAGAACATGTGCTTGCCACCTGACTTGATTAGTGCCCATAGATTGATGGAATTCGACATTTTGAGTACTGAGTAGGTTTTCCTGCTATCAGACACAGCTGATAGCATGTTTTCTAGATAGCATGGTTTCTAGAAGATTGTTCCTATTATTGGTGGCTTTATTGTAGTAAAATTAGTTTACCGCTTGATCCAAGTGGTTGAGACACTTCCACTACCACCAAAGATCATCATTTTGCAGTATTTATTTGTTTAGAAGTTATTTAGGGTAACTACTTTTTCTAAGTCATTCAAGAGTATTTGCATCTTGGTTTCTTTTTCAAGCTGTCACAGCTTTCCCATGTGTTTTTCAATTGCCTCTCTGTTCTTCATTCTAATTCCTCCCTCCTCTTTCAAATCCTGTGAAAAAAATAGGAACAAAAATACCTAAAGACAGGATGGAATGGATGTTTAATAACTGGCAGAATGAAGAGATAATTATTTACTGTTTTATTACCATGATTAACTGATACATGGTCATGAAGCACAGTAATAATTTGGAAGGTTCACCTCTATATGGCTCTACATTGGTTACCGAGCAATAGCAAGGATCAAAAATATTTACAAAAGCTTTTTTTTCAGTTATGTGCTGTTATCCCTAATAAATCTTCTCATACATCCTTGTAATCACACTTGTGACTTTTTTCTACAGAACAGCAATAATTAAGCTATCCAGTGCTCTTTGAATACAATCTTACTACTCACTATACAATGTCATTACTATCTTTGAGCCCCTCCCTGCCTTCAAGAGCTATTACATGACCTCCAGATCTCCCTTAGACTCCATGTATTACCATTAGAAGACATCCACACTGGGAAATCACTCCTGTTCCTGTTTTTGATTAATATTTTATCAGCCACAAGAGGAAATGGTATTCTTTAGCAACACTAATAAGTAATTGAGCAGATGAGATGCTACTTTGAAAAAGCGGTATGTAGAGGCTGTAAAAGAACAGCTTTAGATATGACTTAAGATACGAAGTGGAAAAAAAAAAACAGAAGGTGAGAAGGTGCTACCTGCAGTGGACAATCAGTAACAATATCAGCAGAAAACAAATAGTAATAGTGTCATTGTTAGCAATAGGTTGTCAAAACCATGTTAAAAGTGTATCTTATTTAAATTGGTGTTCAGAATATATTTTCTCAGAAGTGATTGATCCATTGCCTTTAAATAAATTTTAAAGAGGTTCAATGGAAACCAGAGACAATAGACATGAAAACTGATAGTTGTTAAATAAAGAAGTTGTTTAAAGGCTTTTTCAGCTCCTAGTTGAAAACATCAGTCATTATACTATCAACAAATATTTAGGACTAGTATTTTAAATGCTTATTAGCTACTCTAGAGTTATATGTTATGAACTGAAGGAAACTGTTAATGGTATGAGCAGTTGTCTTTTCAGTAAGTAGTGTTACTTGACAAATCTCTTTGCTGGCTCAGACAGAAAAGTCTGCATTTAGTGTTTTATTTCATTTTACTGTATTTTCCTGGGTCACTTTTTCATGAATGGAAAAGCTAAATTTGGGAAGCCCTCACATCATTGGCTCATAAAAATTATATTGATCGATATGCTTAGGAAGAAACACATATGCCTGTGATGAATTGTATTATATCAATGTAAGTGAAGTGAAGACATGAGAAAAATCTGTCTTAGACGTTTAAGATTCACTGTTTCTTCCCTTTTCCCCCAACAGAAATATAAGCCTTTATACTCTTAATGGAAAGGATATTGTAGAGAATGCTAGCAGTAGAGTCATGATGTTGGTGTAGTGATTTAAGATCTCTGTCACTCAGTGATTATTTTCTTTTGAAACCCTATAAGAAATTTCCAGGTATGTGATGTTACTGTCTTTATATACTATTGGTGCAGTCCTTTGGGTATTTATAACCAGGTATTGCTTTTAAAGCTTAAATTATAAACCGGTGAGAATTTGTGTTGTCCCCAAAACAGTAGAGGAGTATGATGCACAACCGTAAATCCATTAGTCCTTGTGGTTTCATGAACACTTCTGCCTAAACAATGCATGAGCAGTTACTTGTTTTGAGTTTTTAAAATCTACAGGACTTAACACAGATAGCAAACAAGAAATACAAAGTAATGGATTAACTACCTAGTTATATTAATTAAATAATGTACATAAAATATGAAGAGTAATAAAAAAAAAACCCTAGGCATTATTATTACTTTATTCCCCAAAGTGAGAGAAATATATGTGTGTGTGTGTGTGTGTGTATGGGGACTACTCTGTATCTTAATGCTAGGATTAATGCTAAAATGGATGTTATGAATTAATCATGGGATTTAATTTACCAGAATTATTTTTTTGGCATTGAGCCCCTGTAATTAGCATCTTAAACACAAGTGGTTTTGGTGATCTTTATGACAGTCAAAGCAAAACCTTCTGCCATTAATTTCTTGAGATATGTTTAATAGGCAAGAACTAACTTTGCAACTAGATGGTAAAATGAAATGGGTTCATTTAATGTGATGGGTGATAATGGCCTCCTTGCTTGTAAACTGGTCTAATTTCTGTAAGCTCATTGGGTCTAACATTCACACTGAAACCTTTGGAGAAGAACTTGGGCAAAAAGAGGAGAGGGATTGTTTTTCATTTTCTTCCATGTGTTCTGTATTCTACTGGGATGTAAGTTTTATTCAAACACAGTCATATTATGTTAATAATCATGTGACTTCACTGCTTAGAAGCCAAGAGTCAAGTATGTTCCAGACTACACGTGTGAGCTCAGATACCAACTGGCCTCCTAAAGCTAGGTTTGAAGCAAGAAATGAGGCTACCAATCAACAGAGTATTTTGCTGACTATTAATCAGGTTGATCTCTTTAATGTCTTCAATTAAAATTATTTTAAAAAATAATGCGTGACTCTTTATGTCATCTTAGAATAGTTCCCTCCCCCCATAAGATTTAGCCAAAGACAGAATTCATTCAGTTATCCTATATATATATTACTACTGCCTAGTTCAGATGCTGTCAGCATTTTCTTTCTGTCCTTTGGAATTTGCCAGCTCTGTGTTGTTGGCTACCAAGAGCCAACTGGAACTGTTATTCCAGTGGCAACTAACAGCAACTAGGTAATATATATTCCCTTCCCATAACTGTTAATAGAAAATGAGAGGATGACAGGATTATCCAAGTGAGAAATCTTGGTTTTCCATTCATTTCCCCTGGGTAAATCATACTTTGTATTGTACAGGTGCACCTGAATGGCCAGCAGTCGCAGGTCAAAATCTTCACCTTGCCACTCTTAATTTGCCAAAAAGGAAAAACGACTTGCTGGCACACTTGGCATGGTGGAAAGCATTAGCCACTGCTGCAGGGAGCCACAAGTAGGATGTTAGCACAGTATCTCAGAAAAGAATCAAGAATAGCAGTTTGTAATACTGACCAGCATATACTGCTTCGTCCATTTTTTTCCACCGAGACACTAAACTGTGTGTCCCTTACAAGCCTAGAGATCTCTACCTGAATGACTCCCCTGATTGTGAGCAAGAGCATTTGTGCAGATTGGAGTAGGGCTGTGAATACCTAAATGGTACGAATAGAGGCCCTGAGTGCTCAGCCATCCCTTTTATATTGCTTTGCTCTGTTGCTGCTTCTCTTCACTGAGCTAAGCTCTGTTTATTTTCAGCTGTTTGGAGGGTACTGGCAGTGCAGAATGATACACTCTCTCTACCAGACTTTCCTCCCTCTTAAGCTAATTTTCCTTTTATTGTAGTAATTAGGAAAGGGCTTTGATCACCAATTCGGTGTTGCTCAGAGTTCAGAAACAAAATAGGTTGTGCTTGGATCTTGGGGATTAGTGTGCACCCCTCAGATGTAAATGGTAAGCAGTATTTCTTTACCCCATCTCTCAGAAGCATGTGAGAGCTCTGACTTGCAAGCCCTTACTCTGAGACTGCAGTAATTTCATTAGCCAAAAGTGTAATTACATTATGAGAAGAAACAGCAGTCTCCGATTTCATGACCTCTTCTGTTTTCTCCCTAGTGTGCCATAATCTAGATAAGTCTAGATTTAGTTTTGGGTTTATTTATGTATTTAAAAATAATGTGATCTCTTGCAGCCGTGAACTGGGTATGATGAAGAAAATTAAACTCCTGACTTATCTTGATTAATGTTTATGCTTCTTTCAAATAGAATCCTTTATGTTTTCATTTTACTACACCTTAGCTATTGTTTGTCACAATGACTGTAAGGAGAATTAACAAAAACAATAGATGGGAAAAGAATTATACTTTTCATTGTTATGAGAGAGAATTGGTTAGTTGTAGTTAATTGGTGTGGTTTTTGAGTTGTAGCTACACTACCCTGTGGGGCTACCCACCAGACTATCACCAACGACTGTCAGGGCTCCATGTGATATTTATGGAGTATATTGCAGACATTTTCTCCTTTTCCTTTAAGTTCTTAAATCTTCTACTCCCTTTCAATAGAATGACATTTTACAATTAAACACACCAATATTTACTTTTTTTACAAATCCTTACATATTGTAAATAACATCAAATTAATGATATTTTAAATATTTTCCTAGCTTCTGTTGGAAGTGTATAATCTTAGGATTTGCATAAGCATTGAAGAGGTGTCCAAAGTATTTGTGTGAGAGTTAGTTTGGACGTCAATCTGGCATAATGGCTATACTTCTTCATATTGTCTAAACAGTAGATTTTTTTCATACTAAATTTAGCTTAGATTTTGAAAAGTGCAGATCGTCTATAATTGATACCAAAGTCTGTGGAAATTAGGCTTAATTGCAAAATGATTAGTAACTGCTCTTGAAAGCTGCAAAGTACGTTATGGGTTACTGTGGGCCAAATCCTAACACTGTTACAGTACAGAATGACTCTCCTGCCTCAGTGCTGCTCTCCCAAATTGAGATTCTGAGATAGGTTAATTTTTTTCTAAATGTGTCTGTCTGTAGTATGCATATATATTGGTGCAAGAGGATCTTAGATTGCTTTATTTATAAATATGTAGGTAAATACAAAATTTAAAATATTGTAGTTTATATTCACCTTGATGGTCTTGTTAAAAAAATTCTGTTTGCATTCTGGCAAATTAGAAATGAGAGACAAGATAGTGCCAGGGCTTCCAGTTCCTGTTGTTCCTGTTAATTATTAATTAAAAGTACTGTGCAAATACCAAAGCAAAAAAAGTTTTAATGTCTTTGTGCCTAACCTGCCGCTGGATTGGCTATGGTTGTGATTGCCTGCCACTTACAGACAAGGTTGATGGGGTCAGTACTTGATTTGGAGACCTCCCATGAAGACCTGAACATCTATTGCTTACTGCTAAAGTGATTTTATCCATACATAATGCTAGGTGCTGAATGAGGCCTGATATAAAACCAGGTTTTTGGCTTCCTGCATTGGTTATTAACTCATCTCTTTTTGAGAGCAGGGCTGTCTGCTCTACATTCTAGCCAAAATCTTATTTTGGTTTATTGAGTGTAATCTGACAGTTTTTTCAGTGAATTTTCAACAGGTATAGGTACTCTTGATTTCAAAAGCCAGAGTCCATTATGTTATTAAAACCTTTGAAACATCTACTTCTGCTGGTTATAGACTACTGCATTTGAAATAACAACTGGCTTGAAAAAGTGAGCTCTGGGCTACGGTCTGACAGGTAGAAGCACTCCATTCAGGATGTGCTTTATGCTTGTTTCATGAAGAACAAGACTATTCTTGATAGACTTGATAATTTTTAATTGATCTCACATGATGAGAAAATACAGATATTTCATGTCCTGTTTATTTTTCAAAAGTGAATTAATAGGCACAAGTTCTTATATACCTGCCTATAACTCCCAGCATTCATTAATCTATTAAAAATATTTTTGTTTCCTCTCCAAAGCAGTGCATTGACATGCAAGTGTGAACTTAAGTGTGTGCACCAGTGCTATGACTGCACCACTGTAATGAAGATGAAATGACTGTAATGATGACCTTTCTGTGCCTTTGTCTATACCATGCCCTTCTCTTTAACTGAACACCTTTCAAATGAACATGTTCTGAACTCTTGAACTGTTCATTCTGTTCACTGAGCTTATTGCTCAATCTGCAGTTTATCATTATGTGTCTCCAAAGACTTTGTGTTTCCTTATATTTGACATCTAGATGGAATTTTTCATAACCCTTTACTAGTCATAAATTGGATTGTTAGGGGATTAAGTTAATCTTGTTTCTTTATAGTAGCCTCGGATTTTTAAAGCCCTAATTTAGAGGGGTTTCTTTATTTGTTAGTCTCCAATCTGCAAGAATAGAAAAAACCTCTATGCCACAAGATTCTGTATTGCTGGAATTATTTATTTCTGCTCATTTTGAAGTGAATCGTACCTAAGAGGTACACTTGAAAAGTTGTTTTGTCATGTTTTTCCCATATTACTATTTCTTCCTTTCTATCTAAATAGCAGCTCCTGAAAACGTCCCAAAGCAGTGCATCATCAGATAAGCAGAGTGTCAGTGAATAGACTGTAGAAGAATGTGTCTTTTTCTTGTTCCATTGGGAAGGGAAATAGGAAAAAATGACTTACCACTTGCAGAAAATTGTTACGGTGTGTCAGTCTTAGCGTAGCTTTCGCTTTCTTTATTAGAAGGTACTACTCCTAACAATTTATATACTTTTTATTAACCAATTAACAGCTCATATTAAAAATGAAAGAAGACAAAACCGCACACATTTTTAAGAGTGCTTTGGAGCTTATTGCTCTCTAGTAGTAATGTAGCAGATAATATTTTTTTATTCAATTATTTTAAAGTGGTTTTTTTTTTTAGGAACTTGAATGTTATATACTATAAACTGTGTGATAAATTCAAACAATCAGAAAATAATTTCTGATGTCTTGAGAATTATGAAGTGGTGTCAAAATCCTCGAAATACCATGAATAGCAATATGGTGCATATCAGTAAGTTTGGTCACTAAAGCCAGTTTATAATATGCAGAAAGCATAATATTTGAGGCATAAGTTAGGCTAGAATTGTGTATTACTTAAAGATAATGCTTGTATTTAAGCAACACACATTTATTTCTCTAACAAATAAACATTTCAGCCTTCTTTCTCCAAAAGGTTCAGAATTGTCAGCCTGCTTTTAGAAGATAAAAAACCTTGAGGAGTTCCTTGACCTCTTTTATGAACCCTCCATCCCAAAACTCCATCAGTGACTTGAACTCTGACACTGACAATGGCGAGATATAATTCTTCATCCCAATGTCATAAAACCCCAGATAGTGCTCTAGGCCTTTCAAATTTTTATTTTTTCATTCAAATGTAGTTCATATCAGCAAGTATCATACATAAAGGGTGAGGCTCTCAAAGGCTCTTAGGTTTATCTCACTCTATCTCTAGTGAAACCTTTGGAAAAACTTTAATGGTATTTGACCATTATTCTGCTTATTTTCTTCTGGTTTATTGTTTTGATTGATTGATTGATTGTTTCAATGCCACCCAAACCACACCAGAAACTTTTAAATATAATTTGTTAAACTTCGTATCATGAAGATTATAAATTTCATAACATATTTATGCAGATGTTCATATGCATAGTTATTAGGAACAATAGCAAGGCATAGAATTGCTTTAGGAAATCAGTATTGGCAGCTGTGAAAGGAGGACATGAGGCAGAGAACAAATGAAGTCTGACTAGATGAGAATAAGAAAGTGTCCTGTATGAATTAGAAGCCATTTCAGCCTTTGTTCTAGGCCAGTACTTCCAACGAGAAAGGTGTCAGCTGAAGACTATGGCACTTTGTACTTTGTCTCTCTGCCTATTTGATGCTCTCTTAAGGTAGAGAAAGCTATTGCTTGCTGATATGTTAGATACTTCATTTTTAAATGACCATAAATTTTTGCCAGCACTTCATAAGAGTAGGTTTACAGTGCAGGGGAAAAGTGAATATACCAAACCAGTAGAACACTTACAGAAGAGAAGATATTATTATACAAAGAAGGACTGAAAACAGTAGGATTGCTTATCTGTGAAGCAGCTGATAGGTTGGGGCATTAGGCTGATTTTCAAAACAATGGGGGAAAGACTATAATTTGAAATTGTTCATCTATATTTCTATCCCTAGCAGAAATTGAGAAATGCAGATTTAAAACTGTTAAAAGGGGGGAAAAAAAAAAAACAGCTCACAAGATCTATCTGCTTGTGGAACTCATGGCCATATATAAGGTCAAGCATTTAGTATATTCACAAATAAATTAAATATTGTTAACAAAACCACACCAAATAATGCAAAATATTTATTAAAACTTCTTTAGCTCAATGCTGCTTCCAGAACTAGCCATTTTCAGAGAAAATGCTGTTTATTTCATAGTAGACCACTGACTGGTTAAATCCTTATTAGGAATCCCATCAGTCTCTATTTTTACTTGTTTACACCAGGGGCAAATGATATATTTATTTTGGATATATAAACTTGTTAATTGTCTTACTCCACTTTTCCATCAGCCCAGCTGATGATGGCTTTTTATGACTGTATTTCTCAAAATTTATGCTTAGAAGACACTTACTTACGTTTCAGTTCTAAATACTGTAGAGACTTCTCATATTACTAATCTGAAACTAACAGGCATCAAGGCAGCATTCACTATTTCCAAAGCAGTTTACCACTGTGACATTAATTTACAGTACTGAGCACTGTGGAAACTTTCATCAAACTAAGAAGTTAGTTTTGATTTGTTACAGCACACAGTGGGTGTTCATAGCATATGTTTTTATTTAATCCTTCAAAGAGTTTTCAGGAAATAGCAGCTAACGTGATGAAATAATATCAAGAGACATTACTAGCATTTTAACATTATACGGATCATTATACTTCGTACATTTTGGAATTATTCTACATTATATTTGCGGTTTCACTTTGTTCTTGAAAGCCACATTCTGCTTGGTCTTATGAAACAACACATGGCTGGAAAGGAGCGCAGCGGAGCTAATAAAGGTCCTGTCTTAACTTGCAAATGATTAAGCAACTCCCTCAAAGGATGTGCTGTGTTTAGAGCAAAGGCAGAGCTGGAAGAAGCTGGAAAGAACATGAAGAAAATGTCTCTCCTTTAGTCAGGAATGAATCAGTTCTGCCATGCATGTTCCACCTTGTAGCAAAGAGCTGCACAGAGTTGATCCTTGGTATTTTGTGACTTCATTTGTGACTGCTCATTAAAATATGAGGGGACAGCTGTCAACATACTTGGTTTCTTGGTTTCAGTGGGAAAAAAGAAAGAGTCATTACATATATGGAGTTCTTTCCTCCTCCAAAACAAGAATCTCAAACATTTAATGCCACTTCTGTGGTTTTGTTTTTGTTTTTTTAATCAAATATCTCATATATTACTGACATGACTTGGAAGAGTGGGTAGGTTTATCTGCATATCCAGTAGAAATATTCACAGACCTTTCCAAAAGCTCAGTGAACAAAAGCAAACTTTCCTTTGAGCAATATAGGGACAATTAGTAACCCAGAAAATGCACCTCTGGATGGCTCTACTGAGAGACTCTGTGTCTGTAGTTGTTACAGGTGTGGGAAGCTCTTAGACCTCAGGTGGCAGTAGACCGAAAATTACTTCAAGATAATCTTTAAAATAAATTGTATTTTACTGTTTAATGCCTTACATAGAATGAGACACTTAAAGTGTGCTTTGGATCATATAATCTCTATTACTTTTACCCAGTCTATGACATTGATTTGGTAACAAGATGGACAACAAGGCAAATGCATGTACTGCTTCCTTTCAAGCTTTTGTTTTGATTTTAGAAAGCAAAGCAATTTTCTAAAAAATGGTGAACTGGAAGCTGGGGAATTTGAAGCTTCCTTGTACTTAAAAAACAAACAAACAAGTAAAACAGAAAAAAAGAGGCTGAGAAAGGAATCAGAGAGAGGAGAAAAGAAAGTACAATATGGATAGGAGTAGCTAGCTGAAATGCTATGGTCTGAGTTAAGCATCAGGTCAGATTAGGTGGTCACAAAGAGCCCCTTTTGGCCTTAACTGCTATAAATTTTTGACACATAGTGCAGACTTCCCAGCACTGCAATTTCATTCTGACCTGAAGGGGTGAAAGGGTCAAGCCTCCGTACCCACGCCCTGCCTCCCCAACAGCCTGAGCCCACCTGGTCCCTGTGGTGTGAAAAGCTGTCCGGTGGGAGCTGGACTGAGACCATAACTCATTTCACAGTAGCAGAATTGCACCTGCTGTATGATAATCACTTCTGGTCGCATAGTGCATTCAAGCTAATGACATGAAGGAGGAGATCTCTGTCTCAGGGCTGGTTGCATGAGCTGTTTCCATTATTATTGTTGTTGTTGTTGTTGTTGTTGTTGTTTTTACTATTATTAAATGTATTTAGGTAGGCTTTTCAGCATTTCACTTCTCCTTACGGTGATCTGTTGTGTTACCAGTTACAGAAAAACTCATACTGCTACAGGTGTATTCTTCTCACCTCTGTTGTTTCTTTGTGTTTTCCTAGCCATGTGAAAATCAGTACATCAGCTTAGTCCTGTGCTATTGTTTGTTTCAGGAAAAGATCCTCAGTTTCACTTCTGCATGTCCTGCTGGTCATTCTGGTTTGCTGATATTTAGCCCATGTTTAAAGAATTTGGAAAGAAGGACTTTTTCAGAGGGAAGCTCTTTTAAACATCTCACTCCTTTATCTGAAATTGTATATAGCAGCAAGATCGTATCTTGACAGTCTGAAATATTAACTTGCTGGAAGCAAAAAACAATGATGTCTTTAATGCCATCCAGAGATGCTGTTCCAAAACAAAAATCCCTCACTTGAATGTTAACAGTTTTCTGCCATTTTATGCCATAGAATTTGGGAAAAATAAGCAGAGGTTAGGACTGGAGACCCCATTAAGAGTTTTTATGTGTTTAAGCAATGATGAGGCTGCTGGCTTGACCTTAGTACTGAGAACAGCAAATAAAAGTAAAGGCTAAAGACATTGTTCAGGAGAAAGCGGGTGTTCGACTGGTTGGTTCTAGGTTTGTAGCCCTTTCTCCAACCCTTAAACAAAACCCGTGTGTCACTTAGCCGTTGGCTTGGTTTGTCTTTTATGGAACATGGTGAGGTTAGGATCTCTACTGACAGTCTGGCAACTTGGTCTATTACGTATTTTTTTCAGCCAAATTATTTTGTGTAATAACTATAATGTTAATGGAACTATATGTTATGGTTGAGTTAAGATTTGTCAGTTTGAAAATAAACGTCTTGGCTTCATTTCGACATTTGCCTTTCAGCATCAGTCCGTTAACCTGTCACACACTATAATTTCATTAAAACCATCATTTAATTGTAAGTTAATGTACAGCTATCTTTTATAGGAGAGCTTTACATACTGCCTGAATAATTTCAATACAAATTTTCAACTGATATGATTGAAATAATAAGAAACACTAAATGCCCTCCAAACCCCTGTTTATGAGTTCAATACTGAGAAATAACACGCAACAGCCACATTAATGTGCCACTCTCACAAGGACACAATTTTTCAAATTACAATAAAAGGAAAGAATAACGATCTATATATATGTATATATCTCTGCCTGTGTGTCTCATACCTGCAGCATTGAGATGTACTTCATATGTAATTCGGAGCAGTTTCCATTACTAAAAGAAGGACAATGCAGATAGTGTAAGCTCTATATAACTGAAGAAAGAATTAAAATCTACATGCTAATAGCTTTAGTGCCAGTCACAAATAGACTTGTACTTCACATATGAGATGTATAAAGCTTATTTCAAAATAAATTCTGGGTAATGTTCAACCTGATTGAATCTTTGGAAGCTGTGTTAATGTATTTGTTCAACTCACTTGCACTCAAAAGCTTTTAAACAGAATATAACTTTTTTATATTATTCATGATAATGTAATTCCTGCCTTTAATCTCTTCAGGGTTTAACATTAAGTCATGATATGCAGTTCAGGGGAATTTGGATCATTCATTAATCATAGTATCTGTACTTTTGTGTGTCTACTTTTGTCCATCTCTTAAATCAGTCACTTGGCAGCAGCAGAGATCCGGGGATAGTCCAAAGATGTTTGACTGAAGAAGCCTTATTTATTAACTTGTTTCCTGCTGTAGTATGTATGGATTTATGTAATGTGTAGCATGCTGAAAAGAAAGTGATAGAAATAGTAGCATAATCACTAAATATGATCCTCTTAGAGTTTCCACTGGAAACATAGGCAGGATAAGTATATTGAATGATGACATATATTTAGTAGAATAATTAGCTAAAAATACCTGGGCTAATGCAGAAAAACAGGAGACAAAATGATATAGTCAAGTATTCACTAGTAATTAAAAATTTTCTACCAATCTGCAAACACCAAGGGACTGAACTAAGGTTTCATAAACAATTTAAATTTTGTGTTTTCTAAAGTTTAAGGGTTTTATTTTATTCCTTCGTTATTTTAGTATACAATGAATGGCAGGAAGATGGAGGGAAGGGTTGAAAACCTTACAGAGTTATTAGCAGATGTTGGTTCTTTTCTTTGAAATACTGACACTGTCCTTTAAACTGGATTAATCACTTCTAACTGTAATAATGTGTTGCTTCTTTCTCAACAAGCCACCAAAGATTGAGTAGTGAAGTATTTGAATTTATTTTTAAAATATTGTGAAATTAGAACAGTGCAGAAACTGAATTGTGTATTCTATCCCGTTTTTGAAATAACATGATGTTCCCTATCCCTTTTTGCTGCTTTTTCCCCAAAAGTCTGATTTGTTTTTCATAGACCCACTCTGACTTTTCCTTCTTTTGTTCTGTCTTCTCTCAGCTCCTTCTTTCTGTCTTTCCCATCTCAGGTGATCTCTTTCAGCTTCAGTGTTTTACACATTTTGTTACACTCTTCTTTCCCATGAAACTTTTTGTTCTGGTTTTCTTTTACTCTACCTCTTTCTTGGCTTAGCCACAGCTCTAATTTCCTGCATTTAATATTAGACTAGTGGGAGAGAGCTTCTGGCTTTCCCACATCAGCTATGCAGTCACTTTAGCAAACTGCATCTTAAAAGTAGCTGGATGTTCTGTTCCTGCAATGCTGGACTCCAGTTGGTTACTTATGAGGTCCCTCTCTGCCTTAGGGGCTTGGAGGTTTCCCAGAAAACACTTGTAAGAATTTTTTTGAAACTTCTGAAAATAACGTATTTTTCCCTTGTTGACTTTTTGGAAATTATGAAAGCATGTTTGCTGAACTTTCCCACATAAGTTGTGCCCCACACAGACATCTGTAAGAGGAAACTTCAGTGAGAACAATTATAGCTTGCTAAAGTTACGAGCAACTCTACTGAAGCCTTGAAATGGGAAGTGTCAGACATCCTGAACTAGAGAGTATTCCACCATCATCACCATAAGTAACAACTTTTAATTTAAGAGGTGGATAAAAATTATACCGTTGAGTCTTCAGTCCTGGAAATCCATTTATGACTCTTCTGGGTTACTTACAATGAAAATATTTGTGCATACGCCATGTTATTTTTATGAGAGAATAGTTGGAGCTAAATATGTATTTTTAAAAGCTGAAGAGAAATAATCAATTTTCACTTATGTGTTCAGTGTTTAACTAAAACAATATGTAGTATTTTAGCAGTCAGGTTTCTAATTTAATCAAGTTTCTAAGGTTTGGTCTCAGTATGTTGAGAACAAAAAATTACTTGAAGTATAAGCATCTATTATACTGTGTGATCTTTATACACAGAAGCAGACCTAATGGCTGGATTGCTGTATTGTCCCTGATATTAAAAGAAAAGTGTGCTTTATACCATGATTTTAGTGGAAGCAGGTGAGGCTATGGAGGCACAATGGGAATGACTATGAAAGAGACTAAGACCCCTATTTGTTGTGGTAACAAAGCTGTATGTAAATTTTGCTTTTCATTAAAGCAGAATTAGTTTAACCTCAGTTGTACAAAGGTTACTGTTTTCTACTGTTTAGACAAACAACTTTCTACTGTAAATTGTGTTATGATTTATATGAATCTACCTGCTGTCATAAAGGTTCCCCTAGAGAATATAGATCTTCCACTGTATCTCAATCATAATAAATAAGAACTTTTAAAGTAGTTGTAAGTACAACATTTGTATAATTATATTTATATTTTTATAAAGTTTATTATTACAAAAATTTACATCAAGTATTTACTATGAGTCAAACAAGGAAATTAGCTTCTCTGCTTATTTTTTTTTCCATCAATAGTAACCACAAAAGCAACTGGTAGGCCTTGTATTCCAGGAGCCTAGCATGCACAACACAGTACACCTGCTGACAGTGGGTAATGAGCATCATTTATAATGGTGGCACATACAAACATAGTATTTGTGTTTGTAGTTATATACTGAACACACGGAGTCACATTTTGCTATTTGCACAAGTCCAGTAACACGAAGTGCAGAGTGCTGGAACGTAGATTTCAGGGTCTGAAGCAAGATCATCTTAAATTTGCACCTGAAGACAGTACAATTATTTTGCATTAGCAACTGCCGCTCTTAAACATGTAAATTGGACAATTGTGTGTGAGTAAATTACTTTTATTTGGATGTGAGGCCATATATACATCTTTAACTTATGCTTAGATTTGTACTGAATGAAATTTAAACTGTGTAAAAAATCTGATGGTGTTAGTAAAGAAGATAGAGCCTGAGTCTTCTCAGTGGTGTCTAATGACAGGACAAGAGGAAGTGAATGCAAAATGAAATAACACAAAATTTCATTTAAACATTAAAAAAACCAACTTTTTACTCTGAGGGTGGTAAAACGTTGAAACAGGTTGCCTGGGCAGGTTGTGGAATCTCTGTTATTGTATATACTCAAAACCAAACTGGACGTGCTCCTGAGCAACCTGGTCCAGTGACCCTGCTCTGAGCACTGCAGGCTAGATGATCTCCAGAGATCTCTTCCAACCTCAGCCATTCTGTGAGTCTGTGAAATTTAGGAAGTGGTATATATAACGCTTAAATACATGTTAAATACTGTATCGTATTGCTGCCTATTGAAACACCAATAATAGGTTGACTTCAGCTGCTTATTTAGATCATTCTTTGAAGGATGCTGCACCTACACTAAATAAATGAACTTACAAAATATTCTTCCTTCCCAGATAACCTCTCCCCATAGTTATCGCTTATTTGCAGGCAGTTTAGTACAGTGATCATCGAACTTGCCCAAATTGTACCATCTTTCTAAAAGTGTTCACATTTTTACTGGCGGCAGCCGTCAGTATCAGCAGAGAGAGACATCTTTTCCTGGGAGATCAGGATAAATGCCTTGTAAGAAACTAAACTGCATTAAAGAGAAGAGCAGATTGCAATAAGCAAAGATTTGTTTTCGTGACTAAATATGCGTTGTATTAACCTTAGCCTTAAAAGGAACATTTCTTATATATCAGTTTAGTTGCAATGAATTGAGGTATCTACTGTGGAAACTGTTGCTATTGGATTTAAAATATCTTTTTTAGATAATCGGGGGTTAGCTAAAGGCTAAATTTACAGATGTCCTCTGTGACCTTGGTCAAGCCAGTTTTCCCATGATAAAATATGGTGGTATTTACCTAAGTTCTTTGAGTGTTGTTAAGAACAGTTCAAAGCTGCTTCAGTGAACCTCAGGTCCTACATTTATCTTCAGTGTTATCAAAGGTTCATAACTAGGCCAACAAGTCCCAGCCTGTATCCAAGAGAGTTTAGGATGTAGAAAACTAGATAAATGTGGTCTATTTCTTCACTGGGAGACTTGGAACGCTTCTTGTTGTTTGAGATGTTGTGGAACTTTCCTAGTTGGCTATTTTTGAAAGGTTAAGCTTAAACTTTTGTCAGGATCAGCTATCTGAATAAACTTACACACTCCATGCTCATGTTCTTCACATTTAAAGAAGAGTGATCATCTTTGGTGTGTTTTTTAAATCTGGAAAAGTGAATTTGTTTGAACTTCATTGTTTTTTAGTTACATATGTTGCAAGGACATTTTGATTTCTCCTTTATTTTCTTGACATATTCAGTATGTGATGCTGAATTTTAGAAATAATTTTCAATGGCATCACCAAATGTCATTGTGCTGTAAGAAAGATGAAGTATGTGAACATTCGTTGCTGCGTGTGATTTCTTGGACTTGCATTGAGCCAGTTTTGTTACTAAGTTGTAAATATTATTTTCAAAACACAGCAAGATTTCTTTGTGATATTTGAGAGTAATGGTGTAACTTAACACATTTGTGTTTATAATTTGACAAGCCTGAAAACATTATACATTAGAGTTGTTAAATAAGAGAAGAGGCATTTGGAGATGTTTTCATAATGCTTTCTGACAGCATTATAATGAAACCAAATCTAGAAGCATCTTAGTATCACAAGATTTTTATTGCAATGAAGAGTCAAGAGAAAGAAACATGACATTGTTATTATTGACTACAATGCATAGTAAAGAAATAAATTATGTCTTTTGAGGGGGATCCATTATGGTAAACTTTTTGTCTTTCTAAATCAAGCGTAAGAATATAAGGTGACACGTTACTGTATCTTCCAAGTGAAACATGAAAAAAGGTGGTGATGGAAAGCCATTTTGAATAACGCCAATAATTCTATTTTTCATTTTATTATATGAGGTAGCATTTAATTTTATTTAACTTTTCCTGTTATTTACACCAGGATATTTGCTATCTCAAAATAGTTTGTTTACGAAGTACAGAGAGCTGTGACAGTAAAAAAACAAAAAAAAGAAGTTCAGTAGCACAACTCCTTGAGCTAGAGGTCCAGCCAAACCATGGCTATTAATCATCACCCTCCATTATTTACTGAGGATTCATTCATTGTTCCATAAAGGTATCTAGAGGGTCAATTAGAGACAACAGACAGGATTTTTCAAAGACACAAGAGGGTCAATTAGGCCCTTCTTGTAATTTTCTGCTTTAACAGCAAATGCCAGCCTATCCTGCAACAGATACAGTGGAGTTTAGAATTAAATAGTGTGAATTTTTTTTAAAGCTGTTACTTTGCAGCCAGTATGAATTGGAGTATTGTCAGTCCTTGATCAAAACAAAAGAAAAATATTATCACTACAGTTGATAAGAAGCACGGATTTGTTTTTTAGGGTGAGACTACTACAAGTGCCCAGGAAATAGCTGAAATAAAACAGTCTGGACTTATCATAGAAGTGAATAATTTGTCTGAAGGTAGGACCGAACACAAATAATATTGCTAAATACTACCTTTAAAAATTGAAAAGCATCTGATATAGAAAACTGTTTGTAATTATTTTTGCATCAACTGCTCACAATATAAACTACTACAATGGCATTCATTAATGCATAGGCAGTTCTTTCAGAACAGAAAGTAGGAAATAACACTAAAATGCAGATACACACGTTTATATACACAGACGTATATATACGTACATTCACCTCAAAACTCTTCCAAAGTAGCCAGAAATTTTGGTAAAATAACTTCACTAGCTTATCCTCCGGCTGAGGACAAAACAGTTCTTCAACAGATTTAAGGCTGCCTATGAACATGTACACCATATGTACAATAGCTGTGTTGAAGTTGTTTTTCTTTTAATGAGTTTGTCTTTTCATGAGCAAAGAAGTTGGCATGTTCTTCTATATAGCTCTGAAAATTGTGGGCTATTTTTCTCCTCTAAAGTTTCATTCAATTACATTGCCACTGTTTTTAATGCTGCTTAAGTATGTTTTAACTGAAAGCAGCCTCTACAAATATGGTATGTTAGTCTTACAAAGATTTTTATCTTTACAGATGGCATTTTTGGAATGTCTGCGTATTTGATGGTCTCCTGTGAGAGTAAATCTCTGAGTGCGCTACATCAGTTTGATCCTCATCGTCCTCTGAAACCCCCTATTCTCTGTAGGGTTTCAGCAGGGAGTTCTAACTAATGACTTAGGGCCAAATTCTGCCCTTAGATGCAGGCGTGTAATTCTCACTGATTCCAGGGGGACTTCTATGAGCATATCAGAGAACACAATTTTGTTCTTAGTGTGTGAAATTATAGCACAAACGGACAAAAGAATCTCATGCACATTCATCTTAGTGACCCCAAGCATACAGGAACACAGTACTAATCTACCCGCTTTTCTCTTTGCTCAGTTTGTGCTGTTTCTTGTAGATCACCCCAATTCTTCAGCTGTCACTGGAGTCCACATTTTTTATATTGTCCTGTCTTCAGAAGTTTGCTATTGTGGCTCTTCAGTGAAATTAGTGACATTGAAATGAATGTTTCTTTAAGTAGCATTAGTAAGAAAGGCGCTTGTAAAAGATGTTTTTTTTCTTTCTCTGGGAAATTATGGTACGTGAACAGTCTTGTTCATATTCTGTAGGGAATTAGTTTGCAAAGGCAGAAGACAACGATAGATGTGTGAGTGCATGTCTGTAAAGTGGTTTAATACATACACATATAAAAAGAGAAGAGAGGTTGGCTTGCATCACACTTTTCTGCTGTGACAATATGATGTGATGAAGCATTTTGCCTACATGTGAACAGAACAGAGATCTCCTCCTTGTATCATTCAGTCTCTAGTTCTATTCTCAGGTGTTATTTTCAGCATTGTCCCTTTCACATTCTTCATAGTAGAAGAAAACAGTTCTCAACTGATTTTTTAACATGTTTTTCCATGCTTCTTATTTTTTAACAAACCCTTCCACTTTGCAGGCTCGTAATTATTTTACTATTCTGTTTTCAGGAACAGACCTAGTATTACTCTCCAGACATAAAAATTTTGGAGCTAGCTCCGTTAGCTTTAATGGACTATTTTGTACACGTGTTGGTTACTGAAATATAGTGCCAAAGCTTAGACTGGCACCAAATTTACTTATCATCCACTGTACTCAGGACCTACATGTAAGGAAAATCTTCCACTTTTTGCATTTTCATTGTGGGAATTCGTCTCATGGCTGAAAACTGTGGGTTGGAGGTTTTGTATTTCTTGAATTGATTACTTATTAGGCCTTTGCTTATTTGTTTTGGATTTGTGATGTATCTGACTTCTTCTGTCTCAGTCATCGACAGATATATTTATCTTCTAGAACAGTGTTACGGAAGTCTGAACATTTCCAAACGAGGTGTTTAGGCACAATGTGTTTGCTTCCTGACAACTCCATCCAATGAACCTGAGCCTTTTTTGTGCTTTGATTAATACTGTTCCTCACCAAGATCAAGTTGTTTTAGATGTAGTTGAGGAATCCCAGACATCTTCAGCGTACACAGAATTGACCGTCTTTAGTGTATGCCATATGTTTAAGTTAGTAACTTTAATTTCATAGAAACATAGAATCATAGAACAGTTTGGGCTGGAAGGGACCTCTAAAGGCCATCTAGCCCAAGCCCCCTGCAATGGGCAGGGACATCTTCAACTAGATCAGGTTGCTCAGAGCCCTGTCCAACCTGACCTGGGATGTTTCCAGGGATGGGGCATCGACCACCTCTCTGGGCAACCTGGGCCAGGGTTTCACCACACTCACTGTGAAAAATTTCTTCCTTCTATGTAGTCTGAATCTGCCCTCTTTTAGTTTAAAACCATTACGCCTTGTCCTATTGCAACACACCCTGCTGAAAAGTCTGTCCCCATCCTTCTTATCAGCCCCCTTAAAGTACTGGCAGGCTGCAATAAGGTCTCCCCAGAGCCTTCTCTTCTCCAGGCTGGACAACTCTCAGCCTGTCCTCATAGGAGAGCTGTTCCATCCCTCTGATCATTTTTGTGGGATTTAATTTCCTGGCATGCTGCCATTCATATTCCAGGTTTCAAGGAACTGACTTAGTTAAGCCTTTGAGGTTTTGCTTCCATCTCAGCTTTTTAAAAGACATCTCTGTGCTGTAGCAAAAAGCCTATCATTTATGTCTCCCACAATGATTATAGTATCCACTTTAGTTTTGGATTCTGCTCAAGAGAGAACAGAATTTATATTGCAACTCATGCCGCAGTCCTCATATAATGGATTGTATTGTTTATAGAAATTCCCGTTTTCAAGTTGTCTGGTAAGTCTTTAGAAAGCTAATCACTTACCCAGAGTTATTGTGGAATCAACATGATTGTCCGGGGAAATCTAATTTGTAATTTTGAACATATAATTTATACATCACTTTGCTAAAGCTTTCTTTAAAATCTGTTTTCTGATATAAATTGGAACGATTGGTAGTATTAATTTTGCTTTTTTAACCTGAAACTGTAGTTGAACACACAATCTGCAGTGATTTATGTTTACATAATGTTCCATTTTCCTATTTGTGTAATATCTACAGGCAGCTAGTCATTTTCTCAAGATGGTTCATTAATTATATTTATTGGATGGATGTCCTTTGTTATTGTTTTGTAACTTATATATTGATCTCTATTACATGAAATTCTCAGTCTTTGCTGTTCACTTAGAGCTTGGCAGAAAAGCCATGTGACCATCTGAATTCAAACATGAGGGTTTGCACATGCAAACTGTCAGCAAGGAACACTTGGACATCACTACTCACTTGCACTGTTACGAAGTTTTGTAACTTCTGTATGACTGCAACGTCCCCCTCCCTAGTGTCTTCTTTTTAAGGACTGTATTGGTATTTTTCTTTATTAGTTGCTGAACTGGTTTCAGCCAGGATAGAGTTGGTTTTCTTCACAGTTTCCAAATTAAAATAATTAAAAAATACAAAATCAGTGTGCAGTGGTCTTAAAAGTAGGTAGATTGGTGCAGGAGGATGGCTAGCAGCTCAGCATAGTGATAATATAGCAGTGGCAGAAATATTGAAAAGGTCCAAGAAGCAGATCACAGACAATAGAAATGTCAGTGAGCTGCTTTGCACAAGTGCCACTTTGAACGTGTGCACTGAGAAATATTTTTGTTTGCGTCTTTGAATTAGATTTGGTTCAGGGTCAATTGTGCACAGGTCAAGTTTTCGAATGGAAAAAAGTAACTGTATAAACTTAAGGTGAGCAGGAAATAAAAGCTGTTGTGTATCTTTGTGCCTGTTTGGACTATTTGTAAAACAAGATAGTAATGTTCACTCATATTTCTGTAATGCTCTGAATTTCACAAAGGGGAGCACCTTGAGTAAAAGGAAAGAATTGTCATTCATTAGAGTAATTTCAAATGAAAATAGGGAAGGCAACACAGAAATGGTTCATTCCTGGTTCGTCGCTGTGACATTTGCAGTTGCGTTCAGCACTGCTGTTTGTTTTCCAATTCAATATGACATACTAAGTTCTAAAAGAAAGGTAATGCAAAGTATGACTGTGTTCTATAACTACACTACAACAAGTAAAACTCTGATTACATAATTAAGAAAAAATAATAAACTTTCTTGTGTTTAAATTATTTTGTCTCTCCCAAGGCTTTTCACATTATGCATAGTATCTGCAGGGAGGTGTCGGGCCTCTGTGCAGGCAGCTTTTGGCTGCCTGTGTCGTGTTCCTATTCCTCAAGTGTCCCTGTTCCAGGTATTTTTTTTTTGGCTGCTTTGAAAAAGTAACATTGCAAAACTGTTACATCAGAGCTAAAAATACGCAGGTAAAAAGAAAGAGGATGAAGAAGTATCACTCGACTACTTAGCCTGCTAGAAAACAGAGTTTTAAGTGCTGTGTTAAACCTTCGTATCCATGTAAGTGCCCTTCATCAGCTATCGGCACATTACTAACATCCTTCACAAACACTTTTTTATGGTCAGATTCAGCCACTCTTACTTGAGCTGAGAAGTACCATATGCTTCAGGTAACCTCTCTAAAGCAGTTGCCAGTGGGACTACTTTTGTAAATGCTCACCAATGTGAGCAGAGGTTACACAATCTCACCCGTGGTGAATAATAATGTCAAAGAGCCATTAACAGTGCGGAGTGACAAAGTGTGGAGAGATCCATCAGCTCATCCTGTGTTTAATGAAACAGAAATGAACATCGTATTGCCCTTGTTTTCTGTCAGATTTTCCAGGTCTCCATGAGGATTATTAATCTTAGGGTGTAATGGAAAATGTGTTGCTATGTTACATACTACAGCAGCCTTTGCGCTCGAAGGATTGAAGGCATTATTAGTCTTTGTCTTATTTACATACTCTACTTGGGTGCGTGCTACCATCGCTGCACTTAGAGCACAGTGGAGAGTGCAGTTATAAAATGTTTGTGGATTTCTGAAGTGTGTACTAATGCATGCGACCAGATGGCTGCGTGGTAAGTCATTTTAACCTGAAGTAATGATCAGAAACCTTCTTTTGAGAAACACTGACAACACACACTACAGACCTTGGAAATTTACTGTTATGAAAAATACAAACCAGGAAAAGTTGCTTGATAACCACATTTTAGTGCACCCCAAAATTAATGTTTCCACATTTCTGAAAGAGAACTTTCAGGCTCTCAGAAATAAGAGGTAGAAAGTTGATAGGTAAGTGATATTATTGTTAGATACTGATTTCAATAAGTATATCATAAACTTCCTCTATTACTTTTATTTTTTTAAATTTAAGGGCCAGTTTCAGATAAGCCCTGGCAAAAACAATATTGTGTTTACACTTGAGATCTAGTTATTCTCTATTAGCTAAAAAAAAATCAAATAGGAAAGCTATTATTCCTGTTAGGAAAAATCCTAGCTTCCAGGGACAGATGACTAATCCAAGCTGGACCATATGATGATGATACTGTCATCTAGTAGATGCTGTTGCAATGAGATTCTTGTGCCTTATTTTCAGTGTGTATGGCCCATTACACTTACCACGATCTTTGTCCAGATTCAGCTTCACTAGGGACGAGAAAGCATTGCAAAATTATGCTTCTGATAGTCAGAAGATTTATCACATCTCTGAGTGCTATTTTATGTTTCAGTAATAATAAGGTTATAAGGATCTTTTTATGTTGTTTAAAGAATTAATAACCCAGTGACACTGCAGCTTTTTTGACTCCTGCAGGTTTGGAAATTTGTAAGATTAAACAGAAATACAGTGTGTTTATTAGAAGCAGTAGAAATATTTGCCTTTGGTATATTCATTATGTAAGCAACGATTTTTCTTTTTTTTTTGCCTTTTATTTTACAGCAGACTTTGTTTATCAGCAAGATATGCATTGATACAAGTGTTGTAGTTTAACCCCAGCCAGGGTTAACTGGTTAACCCCAACTAGGCACCACACAGCCTCTCGCTCACTCCCCAAACAGTGGGATGGAGGAGAGAATCGGAAGGGTAAAAGTGAGAAAACTTGTGGGTTGAGATAAAGACAGTTCAATAGGTAAAGCAAAAGCTGCGCACACAAGCAGAGCAAAACAAGGAATTCATTCACCACTTCCCATCAGCAGCCAGGGGTTCGGCCATCTCCAGGAAAGCTGGGCTCCATCACGCCTGATGTGGGAAGACAAATGCCGTCACTCTGAGCGTGCCCCCCTTTTTCTTCCCCCAGCTTTATATGCTGGAGCATGATGTCATATGGTGTGGAACATCCCTTTGGTCAGTTGGGGTCAGCTGTCCTGGCTGTGTCCCCTCCCAGCCTCTCGTGCACCCCCAGCCGCCTCGCTGGTGGGGTGGTGTGAGAAGAAGAAAAGGCCTTGACTCTGTGTAAGCACTGCTCAGCAATTACAAAAACATCTCTATATCATCAACACTGTTTCCAGCACAAATCCAAAACATGACCCATGCTAGCTGCTATGATGAAAATTAACTCCATCCCAGCCAAAACCAGCACAAGAAGTTTCATAAAGAATTAGCTGCATGTAGACACTGCAGCAGTACTTCTCAAATGTTTCCAAAGTCATTTAGGTTTGGTTAGAACTTGCTCAAGGCTTCCCAACAGTGCACACAAAGCCTGCTGCGGCAGTGAAGGACAGATACAGAGAAGGGCTTGGGCTGGGGTGAGACTTGCAGAGTACTGGGCTTGCTTGGTCCTGCTGGTCTGGGACTGGGACGGGAGAGGAGCTATTGGTAACAAGAGAGATGTGCTGGGACCGCCACCAAATCTCCCTGCCCAGTGTATCCACCATCACTTCACCAAGGTCCTCTGTCCCATGTATCCTTGTGCAATGTCAGCAGTAATGGTGACTGGCTTTTGCATGCTGCAAATCGGTGGCAGAAGCAAGGTTTCGGTGTCCTCAGCTGGCTGCTGCCGTATGCAGTTGTGTTGTTTGCCAGTGCTCAGCATTGGCCAGGGTGCTGCTTCTCCTGCAGAATGGCTTATTTTTTTTCTGCTTGGAGTTCTGTTCCTTTCTTTTAGCACACAGTACAATTATAAAGTAATTTGCATAACATGTACACTTTGCCAAATTTTAAAAATTGCCATGTTTGAAAAGGAATTGCTGCCATTCACAGTGCCACATTGATTAATCACAATTAGGGACAAAATACAGCACTTTTATTAAGCTTCCAGTGAGCAGGAAAATTAGCATTTCCTGCAGTGATGAGAGTAATTCCATGAGTGAGAATTCCCATTTAAAACGTGGTACTTTTGTGCCGTTTTAGAAACAATTTTCACACTTTTGAACATATTCTTACAGCTGTGTGCAAGTCACCTAAAAGTACATTGCTGTTACATTTGCAGACTGACATCATCCTGTTAGAAGTTAATTACATGTTTTTTTCATAATACTTTCCTGATATGGTTCCAGGTTAGATAAATGCTGATGTAATATCATCACAGTTTGCGAGACCCACATACGTATCTGTGTATTTTACTGGAAGTCATTTATAGGGCCAAATCTCAGACTAAAAAATCGTCATAGACAGTTTCTAAGTTTTTGGGACCTCTCTGCAGCTTCCTCAAGCTGTACGTGTTTTCACTGATGCAGGCTCCCATATAACGGCTCAGAACAGTGCAACTCTTTACTTTGCCAGCAGTAGAAGTAACTGATGGCAAGGCTTTTACAGCAAGTGAATATATTTAAAGAAAGGTAGTAAATTATTCTAGGATGGAAGGAACCACCATATTTTCAGTGACCCCAGAACTGTTCACACATCAGACTTAGGCTGTTAGATAAATACTCCCAGGTTACTAGCAGGGCTGAGAATCGCTTTCATTCTTCTTGTCACGCTGACTCTTCAGTCATTCCCTACAAAAGTGAATGCAAAATGACGTCTTTCGCTGCTATCTCAAGTTCACTATTTCTGTCTTGCAGCCTACCTCTCCCAGAAAAGTCTCTAAATGGCTGTGCCAAAATAGCATTTTAGCAATAAGACTGCATTTCCTCCTGTTTTATCTTGTATGGAGTAACCGCTAACTGAGAATTAAAGTAAGTGAGAATGACCCTTTTGGCTGGTGATTGTGGCTTTTACCTGGGAAGTGGGCCACTGGGGTTTCAGTACCTGCTTCAGTGAAACTTTAATTACTTACAGCAAGTGGAATTGTATCAAGGAGAGAAGTGAGTAGCCCTTAGCCACTGCATAGCTATCAACCAGAGATAGGCGATGCCAATCCCCCCAGGCAGAGAAGGGAATTAAACCGGGTTACTCCCACATCACAAGTGAGAGGAAGATGCCTCTTTGACAGAATTGTGAATCTAACCTTGTTTTCTGCTGCTTTTCTATACAAAAGCCAAACTCAGAATGTTTTGTTGTGAATTATATAGGGGTTTTTTTCTGACAAATTAAACATTATCAAGGAAATTTATTTCATCATTTTAAAAACTGTTCAGGGTTTTTAAAAAGTTGTTTTATAAGAACATTTTATTTTATTATCTTGTCGGAGCTAAAACAAGCTCAGTATACTTCTAATCTTGGCAGTGAATTTAGATATAGGTATTTTGTACCAGATAATTTATATTCTGCACAACACTAACACATCACATTACTTAAAATGTAAATTTATTTATAAATATGCACACTTGTATAGTATATGTTTATATTATTTTAGATTTATGTAAAATATATAGAAGTCTTGTTACAATAAATTCTATAAAATTACTAACAGATTTCTGTTGAACTGTGGCCAGATGTAGCAACCTCTTAGGAGTTTCCCTTTTCTTCATCATTGTCTCTGTGCTGCTTAGTGTTAAAAACCTAGATTTTCTCTGTTTTTTAAAAAAGAGAACATTATCATAATTTGTTTGAAATAATGTGTTTAAATTATCAATATGTGATATATTCCAGCGCTCATAAAAGTAAGATTTCTAGATAAACACTGATAGAAATATTTTTAACCATGTAAAAAAAAAATCAATTTTCATAAGGTTACATCTTTTTCCTTCTCTGTATATACAAAGAATATATTAAAAGAGAGATTAAATTTTACACTGCAGAGTAAAATGCAAACAGAAAATTATTTTTCATTTTTCAGTGCAAGCAATGGATTATCATTTATTTATGAGACTTTTTTAATCTAGAATATATGGAAATCTTTTCTTGAAGCACAATGTAATATTGAATTGGGAATGTTGTCTGACAGTTTTCTTCTTACAGTTGCATAGAATGATTCTACTGTATGAATTTTTTAAAGAGGCTTCAATATACTCTGCGTTCGAAAGGGAGGGAGTAATCAGAGTAGTCTTGAAGAATCTCATAAATGCACCTCCTCTATCCCTTCGTTCTTCAAACAAACTTCTGCAGAAAAGACCAGGCTATGGCAAATCTTAACATCAAGGGAAATGTCCAGGTATTTTTCACTTGTCCCAGTATGTACCTGCATGCAAGAGTTCATTGCTGTGGCCAACAGACATACCGAGTCACTCATTTCTAATGCTTTTTTATTGTCCTATGGGCATTACTCTACCATAATCCGTACACGGCCGGATTTTAATCACCGTATGAATCTGGTGTTAAATGGCTCCAGCATTTAAAGGGTTTATTACTTTTTGATTGAGAATGTGTGGTAGAAGTCAAGTTAAAATGCTGTTTTATCCCCCAAAAGTTTCTATCCCTAAGGATAGCACTATCTTCTTTTTTGCCATTGGGTATAACTTCCCTTGTTTTCAGAGGAAATTATCTGAAGAGCTGCTGACGTAGCTGTGCTCCTCCAGTATTTCTAGTCTGCAGGTACATAATCGGAAGGATCCTTAACAAATCTTGGTAAATAGCGTGTCCAGCTATTATAGCAGATTTGTGGCTGCTATTAAACATATCTTGGAAATGATAGTTTGTATCAGAGACCAGAGCTTTGGTTTTCCTAAAAACCGCAGTGTAAAACAGGCCCTGTGAAATGTGGACAGGTAGTCAAGACAAAGGACAGAACAAAAGATGCAGAAATAATATCTTTATTACAAAGAAAAAGATCTACAACAATATGCCTTAAATATCAACATTTTTGGTATTCATAAATTACAGTAACAGAAAAATATAATGCTAACCTGTTCATTTAGGCTGATATGAATTTTACATTAAAACATTTACAGTTTTTATATATTTACAGAGTCCTTAGAGAGGAATGAAGCCAATTAAGGAGAAATAAAGACCTGTGTGTCTTTCTCCATGTAAATCTTCCATTTAAATGCAGTTGTATAAACAATAGAAATTCAAGGTATTTATTCACCAATTGCTTTTTCTTTTCCCTTCTTCAAAAATTACCTGTATACTAGTGATTATACTTTGAGTATCCCAAGGAGAAAATAACTTATCTTTTTGCTGAGAGAAAGACTGTGACAGAAAATGGTTTTCTTTGAATTTGTTTAACGCTTAATACAGTGATGGCCAGGTAATAAACAAAGTATTTTGTATTAATTTCAAGCAGACATTCTGCTTTCATCTTCAGCTTTCTATTTTATTCCATCGTACTGAACTCAGGAATCAGTTCTGCCAGTCTCTATTATTTGGTAGTATATTTATATTGTTTGTATCATTGGAACAACTAGAAGTTGTATTTGGGACCAGGTCCTAAACCAGTGACAATATAGACAACTTTTTACTGCAAGGAATACATGAATATTCTTTACATAAGGCATAAAAGCTTTTATGTGTTGAATCTAAACTTTCTAGGGAAACTAATTTTCAGGTAGGTTCCATGGAGGCCTATTTCTTCCCTCCAACCATGGCCAATGCCATATGCTTCAAAAAAGGAGTGTAACATAACCTACGTCCTTGTCTTCGTTTCTTCTAGAGTGTAACTTAAGCTGTAAAGCATAAGATAACACTATGAGAATTGGGTCTGCTGAGCTAAATCGTGTTCGATAAGCATAATGACTTTACAGGAAGGAGACATGGTGTCTCTCAAGGATCCTCTGTGCTGGTGAGGTCCTACCCCTGTCTCTTGCAGCCCGCTCCGGGTCGATGAAGGGACACGATGCTCTGGCTTTGCCTTGGCTCATTGCCTTCACAGAGCTGACCTGGCAGCCACCTGGCACTGACAGGCAGCCGCCCGCTGGCCCTGAACCAAGCACGAGCGCACAGTGCGCTTGGGGTTGTGCTGCGATACTGCAAAACGCAGCGGTGCCATTCCCTCACCCTTCCCACGTACGCTGCTCTCATGGCAGAGTGGCTAATGCAACTAGTTAGACTGTAGAGCTTTGTAAGAAATGTGGGGATGAAGGTTTTGCAGGGTCTACACATACGATATATTAGACTGGTTTTCAGTTTTTGTCTGAAGAAACCACCAAAACTGAACCAAGCTGGTTTTTGACAGCTCTGCTGTGACCTCATCATGACCACGTTGTTTTACCATTACAGGAGATAACAAAATACGGAGTTTGGATTGCAGGTTCAAAAGAACAAGTCTGCAAAAATCAACCTTACTTAAGAAACTAAATCAATTTTAGGAAGAGTCTAATAGCAATAGTCACAGTATGTTAAACATAGGTAATTGCAGAAGTCCTTCTAATGTTCAAGTTGGGCATTTAATGTAAGTACATCTTGGTACATTTGGCATTCTGGTCATAGTAAGAAAGAGCTATTTGTAAAAAGTTACATATGGTCATCTGAACTAATTGCTAAAACGACACCACATTAATTGGATAATTAAAGATTGTGAACATGTGGCTATTGTATTCCTTGGGCATTAAGCCAACAATTTCTGTGTCCAGGAAAATGTCTGTTAACATAATTCACAATTCATCTGCTGTATCCTTTTTCAAAGGAATAAATAAGCAACAAGGGTCTTAAATTTAGATTAGAAAAACTTGTAGCTGGTGCTTTTAAATTGAGTTTTAAAGCACATTTATGATTTCCATTGTGTTTATGTTTTAACACTTTTGAACGGTGGCAGTTTTGATTTTTTTAGCATCCATCTCACAAATTAATAGTATTGATTTTTGTTTTAGATTTATTGTTAGCATTTTGGAAAGTGTTCTGTAATTGTAGATACTTTGTAACATGAGACCTAGTGCTCCCTGGTTTATTTTGAAGAGGATGAGTGTTGGCATACAGTTTGAAGAACTTTGTAATAGCCGTAAATTGTCTATGTGCTTTACCTTTACCTATCAAGGTTATTTGTCAGAAAAATTATGTTTGGTAAGTGGGATTTGTTTCAGTAGGTGACAGACTAGCTTCACAAATCCCTGTACCAACTAGTCACTTTGTGTGTGTGTGTGTGAAGTTTTGGTTATTTTTTTCTTAATTTGAAAGTAAAATCTATGGTCTCACAATGACCTCAAAGTGACTGACCCCTAAATCTAATCACTTCAGGCTCCTTTGAAAATTGACAAATATGTCAAATTTACCTTTGACTATCAAAACATTTTTAAAATATTTCATTTGCTAGAAGCAGTAATAATTCTTAAGTTAGTAGTTATTGTTCCAGTGTGATGTGGTCTCACTGCTTTGTTGATATCCATACTGTGGGTTTATAGCAATATTCTTCTCATCTTATTCTGAATTATCAATTTTGTAAGAGTAAAAAAATTCAGTTTTACATTCTGGATGAGCAGCTTATTGATTGGCCTAGTCTGAGCAAAATGGTCACAAATGGTCAATACGTGGTCAAAAGGGTGTCAGAGGCATATAAAAAATAGATCTATATTTTTTATGTGAATGTTTGTTGACTTCCATATGCTTGCTTTCTTTTTGCCTTTCTATTATTTTTTCTAAGTCAGTTGTAACATTATTTTAATGACAGGAATGCAAAGTGACTGAGGAGCTAGAAATATAGGAACACTTCTTATCCAAACAAATAAACATAATTACACTTTGTCCGTATGCACTGGTTTTAACCAGAAAAGTGTATCATTCTTCCAAATTTTCACTAGGCTCAGATAAAAACTGTTACTAGAAGATATGGTTGCCTATGTTATTATTTTCCCTGAATAGTTTTTTTTCCCTAAAAGACTTCTACAGCAGTGTGTATCGTACACCTGTGTTTGCATTCATATCCAAACCAATACTTATGTTTGTGTCAAAACCACTGCAGTATCAGTTACATTCCAACCATATTATTATTTGTTATATCACCACAGTGATGTCAAGATAACTAAGGAAGATAAACTTGTCTAGGAGAAGCATAAGAGACACTCTGAATTATCTGAAAATGCAAATTGCAACCAGAAAGGTCAAGGGAAAAGAAGTATTTCTGTGGATAGATTGCCATCCAAATGTCATTGGATGCTGCTACTTGAGTACCCGAGTACCTTGTGTTTGGAATGAGAAATGATGTTGAATCATTTTGTCTAAGCAACTGGTGTTGCATTAGAGATCATTTGACTGAGCTGTAGAGTGTATTTTACTCTCTGTTATGAAAATTATCAAGACATTTCAAGAAAGAAAAACCTTTGCGGTGTGTTTATGGGTATATCTGAATAACTGATGACAGATACAATGTACTTCACCAAAAAAATCAGATTTACTCAGATACCTAAATTTTATTAAAGTAAAAAAGCCCGTAGAGTTGGCAAACAGTAGCAGTACCTAGTTCTATGAAAGAAGACAAAACACTAACTTTGCAGGTGGCCTGAAAAAAATGTGCCGTTGCATACTCATTTCTAGTAAGCGAGCAAGGACTGGTTATGCTTTTGAGTAAAGCTGTTACCAGATTTTGAGTCTCATTCATCACTGTTCTGAGTAACAGTCTGTTCATTGACATCTTTCAGAGTGGGAGGGATAAGGAAGAAAAGCAAGGATTCCCTGTGATAATCAAGGAAGTCTGTAGAAACCTAGGCATCAGAGGGAAAGTGGTATATGCTTTTGTTTAAGTCATCTCTTCAGTTTCAATACTGAAGTGTGGTCTGAAATTTGTCTTGCACTGGTGAAGCTCCATCTCCAAGCAATGTGTACAGCACAGAGGCTCATTGTGCACAACAGCACATGTGTATGATGTACATTTTATAAGTCTAAATGTTTCAAATACTTTATTTGTTTGCCACTGCTTGAATGCAGTTCAGCAGCTGACCCAGCAAGGGGAGCTGTAGATTAGTGTGGACAGTTCTGTGGTTTCATAAACCAGAAATTCTCATATAAGAGCATTTTCTTGAGTATCTGTTTATTTCACTAAATTTCTGAATTTCACAATAATTTCAAGGGAGGGTTCCACAAAATAGTTGACTGCAGGTTGTATGAGAGCGCTGTTTATTCTTTCCCAGCCCACCCACCCTCCTCCCAAAATTAACATGTTTATAAAGCTGTGCTGGTTTTGTCTGATATTAAAACAGCATCAATACCTCCGTGTGTGATATCAGTTCATCTGGGCCTGGATAATCTGGTACAGGAGTCAATGAACTTAATGCAGTATTGGTAATCCAAAAGGGTTTGAGTTAAGTGTTTTTGACATGCAGAATCAAAAGTCAAGGGCAAAGCAGACTTTAAATATTCCTTCAGCACAGCCTGGTAGGGATGTAATTGAATACCTCAGGTAAAGCATCTTATCAGAACTAAAGCTGGTTAGTGTCTCATCACCAAACGGGGAGGTGCTGTGTGTCTTCTCCACACAAGTGCTCTTTTGACATTGTTGAAAGTCCTTTGAGGTCTCAGTTCACACTGGAAATTCTGTCAGGGATGCATTTGCACATTATAGGAGAAATTCTACTTCATCCAACTTGCTCCATGGCATGGTTGTCATTCTAGCATTTTAATAGTTAATGCAAAAGCAGATAAAGGATTATGGGAAGTTGCACAAAAAGGAATCGGGAAAGGAATAAATATTGCATGTTTGTGTTGTTAATGTGATATAAATCCTCATAGTAAAATACAGAAATGTTTCCACTCAGACTAGAATTGTAGATCATATGTTCCTTTAAGAGGCATATGGAGAGAATTTAGTGAAAAGACATGTATCAGGAGACTAAACTGCCAGAAATTTTCTATCACAATCTATCTTCGGGGTTGCAAAGAATTGTGGAGAGGAAGAAGTCTGAGTATAAAAAATGTGTTCAAATGTCTGTGAACAGACGAAGTTTTATGACTCTGACTCTGATAAGTCTTAAAGCTGCATTATGGGTATTGTGATAGTTGATATTTTTATTAAACAGAAGCTCTTCTAAGCCATGCAGTTAGGGGCAATTCTCATTGCAAAGGTCCTCCTACCTGTGAATGTGGATAGTATCTTGAACAGGTAGAGGGCTCAGGTGTGGTATTCAAATAGAAAAGGTTCAAAAGAGATATGGAGGTTTTACACTCTGATTTGATTTCATGACTAAGCATGTTGACAGATGAAGACATTGTCATTTAGTCCTTTAATTTGCATTTTTTCCTTCATTAGTGGTAAACCTTAAGACTTCAGTGTGCGTTTTGTTAAAGCACAACTTGCTAGGGCATTAGCTGTTTTTTCCATCTATAAAATACTTCATTATTTTTGGGGAGATACAAAATAATTATAAATTTGAATCTATTTCACTATTATTACATGATGAAGAGAGCCCATTTGGATTCATTTTAACTCCTCATTTGAATATGAATTGTAAGAATTGTTAGATAAGGAGAGGATTTTGATATCACTTACATTGATCTAACTCTGTCTCTTGTGTTTCATTAAGAGTTGCTCTAGATCGGCAGGATACTGTTAAAATCTAAAATGTAGTGCTATACTAGGAACCATCTAGTTTTCATAATGGACAATCATAGGAAAGATAATGGTACTCCACAACATGTTGTTAGTTGTGCTTCACTGATGGCGCTACATCAGTGCTGTTGGATCTATGTCAGCGGAGACATTGGTTTATGAGACAGATTTATCCATGAAAATGTGAGGAATTAAAATTTTTATTCTTTCTTTCAGGAACTGTAATCCCAATTGCTATTCTTCTTTCTAATATCCTTAGTAAAAGCAAAAGCAAGAAAGTTCAAACTGCTTTATAAGGTCAGCTCCTCAGTGTGGCTCCTGTGGAATCTGGAACCCCAATTTTTCAGGTCAGATACTTTATTCAGAATTGTGATTTTTACATAAATGACTTATGTGTCATCATTAAAATTAAGGTTATTTTCTTTGTTTCACCCCTGCCCCTTCCCCCCCAAAAAAGGCAAAAAGAGACTAATTCCTATAAGCATTAACCATTTGGACACTTACTTGGAGAGAGATAATTTCTAGCATTTTGGGGACACTAGAGGCTAAAGAAAGACGACTCTTAGGACTGTGAAATGCAGAACCTTCTCCTGCTTGAAATGATAAAATATCCAAAGTGGATAAAAGGAGTGTTTAAAACTTAGAAATACTATTAGGTGTGTCAAAAAGGATACAAGCAATGTTATGATTAACTCTGCTTTAATTATAAGAAAACATGAGCTATGGTGCCAAATGGTAACCACAGTAGGTAGGAGGCTTGTGTGGCATATTTATTACAACAGAATTGTGTCAACTTGAAGAGGAGCTTCATTCCACTATGGTTGGATTTGTATCCACTTTGTACCCGCTTTTCCTCCCTTGTTCTAAAAAGGAGCAAGATCTGACTTTAAAGGCAGAACACAAGAGCTGAGAACAACCACATAAAGTGACTCAATGCCTCCCTTTGTTGCTTCCCCCCCCAGCGACCCCAAGGATGTTTCACCATTTAGAAAACTTCTAATGACATCTCTCTCATTTAATTTACACTCACCGCAGCGTGAGCTCCTTGTCCACCTCCTCCACTGCCACAGCTTGCTCACAGAACGAAGACATGCTTTTAAAATTAAGATTTCTTTGTTGTGGTTGTTGTTTTGAGTTTCAGTTATTATCTCTTTCAATACTTTCCCCTTTTTTATCTGTGTATTCTAGGTGTTTAAATTATATATATTTCAGGAGCATGAAATAAAAGAAGAAAAGTTCCTTGTAGGAAGAGCTGTATTTTACAGTAGTATAGTATATAATGCAGTTTAAAAATAATATCCTTATCATCTAATATTGACTGAAAATGCAGTAGATGTGTTTTAGAAATAAATATGCTCAATTTTAACCGGGCTGATTCCTGAGGATGGTGAAGAGTTCTGTAGAAGCATTTATTGCAGAGCTCAACCATGCTGCATCACTTACAAGAATCTGGCAAGATGGAAAAAATACAACTCTCAAATGAACAAATCTCAAGCCAGTAATATTAACCTTTTTTCATTTTCCTTTCCATTCATAATTGATTCTAAACTTATGTGAATCGTTCAAAATAACTGTCTTATTGATTGGAAACAAGCTATAAAATGTCATTATAGGAGTCATTCACTTTTTCTCTCTGATTACTGTAAACAGACACTGATCAGGAAAAATGCTATTTTTTCTTTTCATATATTGTATGATTTGTACCTATTATGTATGGAAAACAGCGTGAGAAAAATGTCACAGATAGAGAAGGGCATTTATCATGGATGATATCTTGTGTTTATACAGTTTAAGATTAAGGACTTTATATTCATGCAAAAGGCACGGCACTTCTTGGTCTATGCTGTGTTACAAAACTTCTGCCGAAGCCTTTCTCATACAGGTGTAAAATATTCTAAAATATAGAAAGGTACTGCTGTCAGGAGCCACTCAAAACATTATGTTTCTGTCTTATATGTGCATTTACATGCATTATCTTAAATAAGGTACAATTCCTGTCTAGAAGTGACTATTTCCAAAAGATATGAACAAGTTTTTATAGGTGGGTAGTACACGTGCACTGTTAATAAAAAGATACCTAAAGAAGTGTTAGAAGCAGCAACTTGCATTTTTCACTCCTTTGCTAATAAAGGGTCCAACACAGCCATCCATTTTCAATGCTTAAACCTTTGCACACTTGGAGAGGGGTTCTTGGATGTGCCTCTGAATGATGGATGTTCAGAATGAGGAGACCTAAAGAAGTTTGTGCTCTATATCACTATAGGAATGAAACCAGCAAATTTAGAAGATACAGTAAGAAAGCTTGTGTTTGTTGGCAAATTGTTACTCTGACTAAATAATCAGTGTGATTCGTGTGTAGGTGTATATGAAAATTCCTAGAGGTAATACTGAAGAACTATGAAAAGAGCTGTTTTTCGATAAACTACTCAATGCAGTTGTACACATTCCTAGCAAATTGCAAGAGATGCTTGATTTCTTTTGGATATGTGCATGTTTGAAAAGTACTCCGAAGAAGTGGTATGCTGCCTGCAGTAAGCCAAGTGAGAAATGGTTTCCTGGAAGTAGCAACAGTTGTTGTCTTTACTATGAATTTCTGTTGTCTTTTGCCTTGAGACATGCCACTTCTAACTTTGTAGCAGATAGATTAATCCTCTGTAAGTTCCTAACACTATGGACTCTTGGGTGGCAAGGAGCTTTGGGGTAGCAAAAGCTGCTACCTTATACAGCATCCTTTCTGTAAATTGACTGGGTGTGAAGAACAGTGTTCAATCTCTTAAATTATTTGTAAACCTGTTGTTTTTACTCCCTCCACTTTAATTTCAGTAGTAACCAGTAGGCCTCCCTAGTTTTCTTGCACTTGGTTCCTATTGCACCATAGCCAGTAATTAGAAATGCTTTTTATTAAAGATACTCTTGGTGGAATCAGCTGGGGAAGCCAAATAAAAAAAAAAAAAATGGAAAATACAAAATGAAAGCAAGTAGTGGAGAATTTTCAGTGTTAGTTATTGATTTCCTTGATTGTGAGCACACAGGAACGCTGACACTCAGTGTACCTAATTGTGATTTTATTGACTATCATTTCTACCTTGTTTATACTGCCAGGGTCTGTTGGTCACTGTGACTGATGGTTTTCACTCATTCCAAGTCTTGCAGCTCTGACCAAATAGTCCTTTGTTCTTTCTCTTCATTTTTTCTTAATACAACATCCCTGCCTGTTCAAGTTTTTTGTGTACCATGAGCACGGCTAAAGTGGAAAATAAAAGCCTTGTAGCAATTCCTTAGACTCTAGAGGGACATTTGTTTTTAAAAAAAGTTCATCTTCATTCCTGGGAAAATTTGGTGAGTCACTTGCTGAAATCCTGTCTTAAACATACAGATAAAAGCAAGAAGTAATCAGATATTAGGTGTCAGTAACAACAGATGACTGCTATGAACACAGGTACTGATAATTTTAATGTTTTCTCAGTTTATACTGCTTATTTTAGGTTTATAGGTAATATGTGAGCTATTTTTTATGCTTTGCACAATCTGATTACCTATGTAATGAGCAGCCATCACAAGTTACAGAACATGGCACCAGTTGCCCAGGTTAGCAACTTCTTGTTTCTACTTTCCCAGGACCAGACCAAGGTACCAAATCTAGAGACAGTGCTTAGCCTGTAAATAGGGCTGGACTTCTATGGAGGTTTTAAGATATGAAGGAACAGGGAAGAGGCATAGGGGCAGGAAACCTTCCAAATTTTCAGGCATGGATGCCAGAGTAATGTTCAGGAGATGTGTGTATGCTTGGGTGAGTGGGAATCACTGTAGGTGCCCCCCATGCATCTGCAACAGCTCTGTCTTCTCACCTGCCTCTTGCTGGGGCACCTCTCCTGGAAATGCTTTGCTGTCTCTGCACTTGCAGAGGTAGAAAAGTTGTATAGAAATAATGCAGAGCTCTATGGTTTTGTCTTTCTTTCCACTATGATTTGTGGTACTTCCCTGACACAGGGCTGTTCAGTGTCTGTCTGCTTCCCCAAACAGATCCTGACACTATAACATGCTCCCATGGAGAGAAGAGATGAGAGAGATGTCTGTCTTCACCCCGCTACACGAGAAGAAAAATCTATTATATAAACAGATACTTTTCCAAGGTCTTCTACTACCCATAGATCCTGCTGTAGGGGAATTAGAAACCTTGGCATATATAATTCCTTTTTTAATCTAGTTACGTTGTAACAAAAAAACCCCAACCAAACAAAAAAGGAGTGGTGAGCAATTTACTTTTTAAATAACAGAAACACCGTAAGTAAAAAATATTCATGTTTCTCCTCCAGTAATTTTAATTTTCACATTTTTCTGGTGTATTGTATGGCAAGATATCATTAAGAGTTTTATGGTAATGATTACATTAGCCTTACAGACTATTTTTACTAGCCTTTTTTACTGTCACATTTGCTACATAAGCCTAATTTTCTTCTATTGCAATGATGTTCCGTGGTGTGTTCAAATAATCGATAACAGTATAAGGGTTGTTCCATTGGGATCACATTATATGAGTTTATAATATACAATATATGCTTTGATGTATACATGGAGTGTTTGCTGTTTTTCCCCCCTCTTCTTAAATATAGAAATTTCTAGTTGTGTTTATTCCCCTCGTCAGCATACTTTATCATATCAAAGCCTTTACAGACAGTGTAGAACTACCGAGTTATGTTTGGGTCATGTTTTGCAGTGTGCCCTTTAATACTGTAGCTTTAGAAATGCAATTTTCAGCCTCTGCTTATTAGAATATGATAAAGTATTCCTGGTCTATGTCCAGCTCCACTAATCTCCAGACTACACTTCATGAATTAGGCATGAAGATTTTAGTCAATGTGCTTTCAAAGTCCAATGTTTAGGGAATCATGGATTTTCTACAAGCCGAGGGAGAAATCTATAATAGGAAGAACTGATTTTCAAACATCATATTCTGTAGAAGAAATGACCAGTTCTGGCTTGGAAACATTTCCTTTTAGAATACTCAAGAACTGGTTAAAAATGTACTGTAGGTTTTAACTTATAAAAGGAGTAGCTTTTTAAAATGCGCTGTAAGTGCTGTATAGTGTATAGAGGCTCATACATATTAGATACCGCGTAGACACCTCCTGAAGTGTGGGTTAAAAAACAAGTCATCCTAAAGTTGAATTGGTTTAGCAGTATTAACCTACTCACTGATGGACATTCGTCTGCTTTATCTGTGTACCATTCGTACGCAGCAGATCCTGCTGTTGTGAGGTCTGACACAGGGAAAGTAGAGGTGGTGTAAGTTAGAACATATAAACAGAGTTTAAATTCTGTCCTGCTGCTTTAGCTTTCACTGAAGGCTAAGTCCAAGTTAAACAAAATCATACACAAAAATACACAAATATGCATTCATAATGCCATCCAGTCTGGCCTGCAGGTGCCCACTTGTGACCGTAATTATCCTTTGTTTTTCAGTGAGACACATCATCTCGATTTTTGTGGAGTATAGGTTCAAAGATGATTCATGAGCTAGTCATCTTGAGGAAGACCCGTAAGCAATCACTCAGACTTGAGAGAACTATAAACAATATTCACCTCAGTGGTAAATGTCACCTGTTGGTATACTACATAGCTTGACTTTAATATTCATTTCTTTTTAAGAGAAAGGGGGATATCATGGCAATATTAGTCCAGTCAGAGTCTCTTCTTTTATGCAAAAGACTAGTGCAACTATGTAGGTCAAACTTTGCGGTGTTTCCGTAGATCTCTCCTAGAGTGTAACGTGTAACCCTTGTCTTAGGAAGCTGCAGCACGATTACACAGTCCTATAGTGGATATATTTCTTGCAAAGCAACTGGTAATGAAATAAATGGGAAGGTACCCTTTCAATTTTTTTGCCATCGGTCTATACTAATGAGTCTTGATAGTGTATAGCACCCTGTAGTTACTACTGAAATTATACTAAGAATTAATAAACAGTGATGTTTAGTTACTGAAGAATTAAAGGACAATTGTAACTTATCTGGTGCAAATGGGAACCTTTCTGCCTGAAGGAGACGACCATGTATAATGAACCCCATCATCCCTGTCCCCTTCCCCCCAGACAGACATGTTGTGAGATGGAGAGGGGAGGGTGGCTCTGTGTGTTCTCATGGGTGTTTTTAATAGTAATTTCTCCATCTCTCTTCTACAGTATGAAGTCATTCTACCAAAACCAGTATTTTTCCCACTTTGGCAAATCATAAATTACATGAGATGCTGACATTGCGTTTGTTAATTGTGTTTTTTTAATTATTTCTTGTGTTTCTTGAAAGGGAAGAATTTTTCCATCCTGTGAGGCAGGACGGATATGCGTGTAGTATTATTTTCTGCCTAAAATACCTATTGCATTTACATATGCACACATACATATATCCACCTCCACTACCCCCGTGATATGCTTATCTCGGAAAAAAAGACTAAATGCTGGCTTTTGTGTTGTTCTTCTCCTATGTATTCAGTAAGTTATCTCTGGTAAAACTGATTCTTAACCACTCGTTATGTAGTTGAGGGTGATCCCAGGAAACATAGAAATCTGTGTCTCAGATTTGCAGGCTATTGACTACATTGGTAATTCTTCAGGTCAGAGTAACAGACGGCATCACACAAGAGCTTTGTGTTCTTTTTCGGCACTACAACAGCATCCCTAAAAGGCAAATGCAACCTATAGCTGAATATAAATTATGCCAAATGTTGAACACTAACTTGCATCCTTCTGTATTCCCTATAAAGTCAAGCAGAACGATAAGCAGGATAGTAGTAATCAGTGTTAGCTCTGGCTAGTGACTGCCAGAAATGTGGTAGAAAACTGACAACAAGCCACAGGTTGTACAAATGTCTTTTTGTAGCTTGCAGCTGTGATGATCAGTGCTGGGACACAGGCACCTCTGAAATTTGCTTTAGCAATGAAGCATCCACATGGAAAAGGGTATCTGGAAAAAGTTTGCTGTTGGTAGAATGAGTTACATTGCGTCCTGGCTGCATGTATGCCCTGCATGAGTCAGGAACCAAACCCCATCCTCTTGTTCTACCATTTCCCTGGACATTGCACCCAGGAATGCCAGTCCAAAGGTGCTAGTGTAGGCCCTTCCTTGACCTCTGTGTAACCACGGAGCTGGGAAAAGTAGAGAGGTAAATAGAAGTCCTCAAGTAGTTACACAGACTTCATAATGCAAAAGCATGTAATAGTTTAATGTAAAGCAAGGGGACACATTATTACACCAATAAGAATAGGATGAAAAAATGGTGATGAAAATTGCAAACTGGAATAGCAATCAGCATCAGTTAATTCTTTGGAAAGAACAAAAGTTGGAGAGAGCTGTATAATCATGGTTTCATTAACGGATTGTTTAAATGATTTTCTCTGTGGAAAAGTAGAGACAGGTGAGATTAATACCAGGAGTACTAAACTATGCAGATCTCAGCTCCTGAGTACCTACTGTGTTTAAAATGCCATGCTATGCTTTCCTATGTCATTCAGTTATGTTGTAAGAAAAACCATTCCGTGTTTCACTTTGCTATATACATCTGCAGTATCAGCCAAACATCAGTTAAGACATAGAGAGGGAGCCTATTAGGAGGATGTCTTTCAGACACTGGGACATTTAGAATTTTAGTTTTACATTGTACCATAAAAGTTGGTGCTGTTTTGTAAAACTTGTTAGTAACTGCATAACCTAAATTTTCTAAATTTTGTTTCTAAAATTTGTACAAATAACATGTTAACGTACGTGGAAGGGTTATGAGAGTCTATTTGGTAGTTCCTTCAACTACAATGAAAGACTCAGAAAGTAGCCATCTGCTAGTCTTTGACTTCCTTGTGGTGCTTTCAGTGTTCTTTGGAAAATAGAGCAGATATACCTGAATTATTAGATACTATGTTATCAAATAAATGGTTTGGACACTTGGAGCTACAGATAAGCATCTCATTATTTTCAAAACAAAGTTCAAACAGCCCAGGAAGGTAATGCTTTTGAAAATACCAGTAGGCCAACAGCTTTCTTTTCAAATTTTTAAACTCCTTTGAAAACACAGTCAGTGATGCCTAAAGCCTAAGTCTGTTCAGAGCCTAATTCCTAATTTAAAAATTAAGTTCCCAAGTCTTACCAAATTTCAGTGGTATTTACACTTTCAACTGCCTTTCGAAGATGAGGGATGTGCTTCCAAGTTGCACGTTTTTCTCAGAGCACCTTCTTAGCCTGGGCTTGCATTTGTCTTGATGGGAATGGCAAGTAGGGAGAACAGGGTCTCCTTGTTCTAGATTTCCAAAATTGTAATATCATTTATTCAGCTGAATTGCACATACAATTTGCCTGCCTAATGTTGGAAACCTGATTCATGCATATGTAACTGGAGTAAATATTCTTGCATGAGATTGTTTTGGCATGTTTTTTTGAATGACACATTAGATGTGCTAAGGTTCCTCATTGAAGTTTACTGTATGGTCTTAAATGATTACCTAAACTGTCTCTGTGTAACATTTTTAGCCCTTCAAGGGTCGTTGTTTCCTATCCATTTTTAAACCTTTTTTGGGCGCACTATAGATATTGTTAATAAAACTGCATTTTTCAATGGGTTATAGAGATTAGAATCTCTGATTACTCTAGTTTTTCTCTCTATATTACAGGAAGTTTCTGTGGTATATGGTTGGCAAATGTTGACATTGTATTGTCTTTTCCTGCATTTGTGGGCAATAATGGATTGAAGAGCATCTTACGGTTTTTTATTTTGCCAAAATCCATACTGGTTAGACATATGCCTATAATGCACATTTTTGTAACTATCATTAGAACTCCTGCTGATGATTAATAGACTGAAACTTCTAGGACTGGGTCTTGAAGGGTACTTACCTAGAAATCCTTACAGAAGGACAAATAATAAATTGCTTTCTAACATTTATGTTTATACATAATATTTAATGTGCTCATCTGTTTTATGACTGAAATGGGATAGTAATTGTAAGACTACGGGAAGAACACAGAGGCAAAACTGTAATCCCGCTAAAGGGAAGTGGGAGTTGGTCACTACTGGGCCATAAGCCGTGTGTGTTTGGAGACAGCAAACTAGTCCCAATGCTCTCATCATGTCAGATTTTCAGCAGCAGTTGAGCGTCCCATCTTTATCATCGAAGGAGTGGATTCAGAATACTTGTGGATCAAGGTAGCTATTTTTAACATTAGGACAAAATTTATTATTAAACTTGTATGTTACCTGAATGATCATATGTATTTTTACTTCTCAGTTTGTTTTCCATTTGGTTCTATCGCTTGCTACATATTTCTCTGGATAAGCCTGAGATTCCTACATCCCTGCTGTAATGATATGCTGCTTTCAGGATCTTAGCCCCAACCAGCATATCTTATTCTAGGTCCAGAACCAATGTGAGATGACTTTTTTACACCAGCATTTTTGTTTTTTTATGATTTAAATTAATTGTTTTCTTTGGCATGAAAATACAGAATGACCGTCAAACAACAGCCAAGTACAGTTTAGTGGAAGAAGCTGAAGCAAGCAAATTTATGACAGAAAGAATATTGAAACTGGGATGGCAACCCTGGTTTTCTCCTATGGCAATTATTCAAATTGTTTTCAGAATACACCTTAGTTATAGAATATATTCTTAAACTTAACTTTTAATGCTCAGATATACGATAATATGAAAGTGTGATCTGACAATCAAAAAGGTTTTGAGGGAGCTAAGTCTTTGCTAACAGGTGCATATGAATCTTGACTCTGAAATATTCACTAAATTTAAGATTGTTTGGCAAGCTAATAACATGCTAGTTTTCTGGTCAGATCCTTTATAATGTGAAAATTATGATCCAGTTAACACTACGTTATGACTACATGGGGATAAATAAACTCGGTCATTTTTCTATATTAAATTTAATCTAAATACAATGCTTCTGTGGATGTATTTATACGATATTGAATTTTACCTTTTTATCTCTGATAAAAGCTGTTAAATCACAATTATTTTGGATCATTACTCCAAAAACTCTATTGTGCTTATGATTCTATTTATTTTAGGACTTTATCCTAAATCAGCATAGCTTGTTAGGTCTTAAAAGACCCACACGCATACACACACACTCACATCCCTCCACAGGCACAGAGCTATGAACTAACAGTTGGCACAGTAGGGCAGGAATTAAAAATACATCTTTTTAAACACAGTGTAAAAGGTCACCATTTTCAAAAGCCTCTATATGATATGTAGAGATACAAATTTTTTATTTTTATTTATATATTACCTGGTTTTAGTGATATTTGGCTTATTTATGCCAAACTCGTCATGTTAGAGGTTTTTTTGTCCTGCCTATCCCTCACTAAGACTTCAACTCCCTGTTATTACAAGAAAAACTTCCTTTTTTTTAAAGCAGGTATTTTTTGTCATCAATCCTGTTTGATTCAATCCTACACGAGTTTGATCAAGCCACATATCCTCTTACTAAGATCAATTTTAACCATGAAGTATAGATTGAAATATCTGTGTGTGTCAATTTGACAAAGAGAACAGAGGAGATATCTCTACTAGAACTGTATTGCAGTTGACAGATTCCTCCCCCCACCTTCAGGTATTGACTGAGCGTGTGAGGGATCATGCATTGCTTCAGCTACAGTCTGGCTTTACTGTAGCATTACTGGTGTGTAAGTGTCATCTTCACCCATGGACGGACTGGGTATATGCACTTTAAGTTTGGGTTTCTTATTTGGAAAACGTGCATTTTAGGATGCAATGGAGAGAGTTGGAAGCAAAGCTGAGCTAACAAACTGGCAAGGATAGAAGACTGGTAGGAAGAAACACATCCCATGTGCAAGTGAATCACTTGTCTGCTTTGAATCCCCCTTCATACTGCAGCAGCCTCTAAATACATTGGGGGACAGCGCTGGGAACAGCCCACATGGTATATGGACTTCTTAAATGGAAAGATCTCTGTGTGATACTGGTAAAGCTCTCACAGGTCAGACCTTCTGCATGTCAGGCTTTCTAAAGCTGTCACTGTCACCGTCTTTGTCAAACAAAATGCAACACCATCCCTTTCTGCTAAGACGTGACAGGAGGGGAAATGTTTTTTTTCTTAGTTGCAGTTTAGAAGCATGAGGTGAAGCAAAACGACCATGAGATTCCAAATTTGGAGACTGGGAGCATATAGCTAGAAATAAAAAATGAGGAAAAAAAATTTCTGTCTGATAGATATGTAAGTGGGGCCCCATTATAGATTTCCAGTAGTGTTGTCCTTTAGGTAGCAGACAAAAAGGGGAAAAATTGGAGAAAATGAGGTATTCCCTCAGGAAGAAAATATGAGGAAAAGCCTGGCTTGGAAGATGCCTGACACTTCTGTTTAGTTACCTGTTACGCCACTGTGCGTTAGGACTAAGCGTTATGGTTGGGTTTTCCTCTTTGGTATGTAAAATTAGGACTGTTTCACCTGTGTAGGAACCCATCCCTCAAAACTACAATCTACTGTTAAGATTACTCTTACCTAAAGGAAAATCACTTTAATTACAGTATATTGGCTTACTAGACCAGTTTTATCTACAAATCTGTTTTCAGCAATACAATATCCATTCATCTTTATTAAGGCTTTATTCTGTAAATTAAGTTCTTTTTCTATTACGGGCTTTATAATAACAGTACATGACCTGCACTGGCAACAGCTTACTAAAACATAGGTTAAATGTATCTTAAAGCTGAGATGCAAAAGGTAAAAAAATACTCACACAAGCATATTTCATCTTGCAAATGAACCAAGCTCATTTGGCACATTCAAGAACTATGAGTTTTCCCTATGGTTCATTTGTATCTAAATCCTGAAATTGTGAATATGCATTTCAGCCCTTCTGTGCACCGACAAGGGCAAAAGCAACGATACACCTTTCTTATGTAAACTCCTTAAAGGCTGAGTTATCGAATGTAGCGCATTTGATATGCTTGTATCACAATAGTAGATATGACTTATGGGTTTAAATCTATTTTTAAATTTTAATATTTTACCACAATTGCATGAGTCACGTGACATTTTATTCTTGAAACATGTGGTAACCATAAGAGCCATGAGATCTGACTCTCTGACTCTGAAAGGACGTGTCCAGCATGATTAGCAAATGACTCCTAGCAAGTGGATAATTTTTTCTTGACGGACAAAAATGATCTGCAATACTTTCAGCACAGAACTAAGTAGAATGCAGTTTATGGTATCAAGTTATATAGCAGACGCAAGTGAAATAGGATTGTGAAAGTTTCCTAAACTGTGCCTATGCTGAATATACTGACAGAACTAAGCAAACATGAAGTCATCCTAATTACTGATGAGCAAAGGGATATTTTCCACTGAATTTCCTCTTTTTTTTTTTTTTTTTTTTTTAGTGCAGGATGCTATTGTTGTAGTTCAGAAAGCCCCGGGCAGCTTAGAAATCAGGCAAAAAATCAATAGCCCACTTGTTGAAGATAAGTGAATTAGCTTGTGTTGAATGTAACCGAGTACCTGAACACTTCAGTGAGCAGCCTTTGTTTTGTGAGAAAGGAGATTTGTAAGGTTTCTCTTCCAAGGGCTGTGGTGGTACGCATCTCACATTAATCAAGCTGAGTAAGAGGGAGTTGACCACTTATATAGGGAAGTAATTTGTGAAGTTCCTTTCTTTCTTTCTAGCTCCTATCTGCTTGCCGTAGCTCACCGTGCTGAGCGGATTTCAAAGCTGATGATGAATCTCACAGAATTTTAGTGTACAGTAGCCAAGGGCACCAGAATAAGTAGTATTATACAACAATTTGCCATGGGCCAAATTCAAAATTTCTTTCCCACTCTATGTGGGCCCAGGATCTATTTCCTTTCACAGATATTACATCTCTGGGAAGCTCACCTCACGTGTCTATGTACTAGGAGAAGAAATGCTTCTGTCCAGTGCGGTTAGCGTTGGTATATAGACCATTTCTAATTCCCATATGCAGAGACAGCAACTCGCTTTCCTGCTCCCAAGGGCTCCTGCTGGCCACTGCCGACACAGAGGATGGGCAGTGCCTGGATCCCAGCTAGCTGCTCTGCTCCGCAGCCTGGGGAAGAGCCCGGCTCTCTTCCCACTGAAACCGCCGTGCCACTGACTTCTCTGTTAATCCTACCTGTCACTAAGATGATGTTGTGCTAGTCAAGCTGTTTCTGAGTCTCTGGCCTGCCTCCAAAAGTAGAAGACAAATGCAAAAAATGTTATCCCAACTTCACAACTTCCTGATCCTTGAGCAAGTTGTCAGCTCAGCCTTATCAGGACAGAGTAGTGGGAGGACTCCTTGAAGTGCCCACATCAGGAGCCCTTGGAGGCCATACAAGCAGCAGGGGATGGCCTCACCTTTTGTTGACAACTCACATGATTTCTTTGTGAATAATGAACTAGAGAGATCGGCAGGCAGTCGCATGGGATGGGTCCTTGCTAGGACATCAGTCCTCCCGTGAACTGCAGCCCCAGTGCTGAGAAGGCCCAGCCAGTCAGACCTGTCTCTGGCTGCGGTGTTCCCATCCCATCCCATACTCTCTGAGCAGGTCAAAACTGTCCTGCCAGGTCAAATCTGTACTGCTGAACTGCAGAGTGTTAATAGCAGAATTGTCACTTGGGCACATTAAACATGGGGTTAGAGAAGTTTAGATCTCAAACCAGCTGACTTCTAGTCATTTTTTGTTATGTGTTTGGCATCAATCTCATGAGCTTTTAAGTCATCTCTCATGGCTTTTAACTGCGGGGTGGCAGGGCAGACTTACCTGTTCTGGTAGTTGTCTTTTTTTAAAGCGGTAACCTACTGCTTTACTGCTTTGGGCAGTGATCTACCTCATCCAGGCATCCTGAAATGCAGGAACTTTTTTCCACATACACTCAACAAGCATGTAAGCAGAGGGTCCAATGCACAAACCACGATGAACCTACTCTTTTTCATGCCTGACCGTGTTGGCAGGGCTGGCAGTGCTGGTGATGTGTCACCCTGCCCCATTTCCCATAGCCATGCCATCAGGGCTGGGAAGCAAAACTTCTAAGTGTTGTCCATGCTGGCTTGTTTTCAGCTAAATAAATCAGGTCTGCAGTTCCTCCTACATGGTACAAAGGAGGAATCGGTTAAACAGTTTCTGAGGAGCAAAGCTGGTTTTTGCCAGTTTAGCATTCCTTAGCTGTTGGAGTTTTGACAGCCTGAGACTTCGAGCCCGGTGGCTCAGGCTGTGGGCTGCTGCAGGTACCTGTTTGTGCATTCCCGACGGCTCTAGAGGCTAAGTAGGATTTCTCCTGTAATTACTTCTCCCAGCTGCTGGGGACACTGTGGCATCAGGTATGACAGTATCCAGGATGGCTTGTTCCCTTCCCACCCTGCTTGTCTTACAGTTTTCCTGAAGCTGGTGCAGGTAACTACTGTGTTTGGTGGAGAAAGCGGCCTAGCACCGAGAAGGCCATGATGGGGGGGACCATAGGAGGATGGGACATGGAAAACTAACCAGGGATTGTGGAGGATCATCAGCTGAGGCTTCTCCCATCTGTCCCAGAAAAATTCGTTTCCTGCATCATTCCCCAAACGGCTCTTCCTTCCCCTAGGAATGGTGAACCTCCCTCCTCACTTGCAAGTGCTTTGTGTTTTATTTTTCAAATTCTTTCTGCAGCACCCTCCAGCACCATCTCTTGCCATCTCCAGGATGTACGCTTTCGCTGTGCTTCCTTTTCCATCCTTTGTCTTCCCCACTTAGGCATCTGTAAGCGTAAGGACAAAGCTCATCCTGCACTTCTCCTTCCCCAAAACGTGTGCACGTGCTTGCTGGAAAAGGCTGTGCAGAGAACTGGGGCAAGGATTCAGCATGTCGGCACTGCCCTGTGCTCTTCAGAAATGTCTTTTCCCTCCCTGCAGATTTGCCTTGTTGATGAGGACCCTGTGGAGGTGTTTTGGGAAGCCAGAACCAGATGGTTTCACCAAACTCCTTCACTTGGGAATTAAAGCAGAGTCCCATGTTCAGTCTGCTCCCTGAAGAAGCTTTGCTTTGCATTGCTTCTTCCGAGGCCCTTAGATTCAGAGGAGATAATTTGACTCTAAATTTACATATTAATAATTTACATAGTTATTGCAAAGCCTGCTATTTAAAATCTTGATAGTGACAGCGGCATACCGTGTTTCTGTTGACTCTGATCTATGGAGTGTCTCTTTACATAAATGAAATTATAAGCC
>NW_010538754.1:224488-226464 GCF_000687285.1 Phaethon lepturus
AATGTGGGCAGCACCTTCTACAACATCCTTTATCAGAACCAAAATGACTAATGTCAGACCACAGAGTCCTTTTGAAACTGTGGGGCTGTTTCATGTTGTCTCTGAACCTTTACATACTGCACTGTACTAGTGTGTCCTGTTATAAGTTTTCATTTTGCACAATGTAGACCTTTTTAATATTTATCAGCATGCTGCCTCTAACTTGATACATTTGTACTGCACAGAAATTGATTTTCAAGAAATGTGTTTTGGATTTTTTGCACGCTTATGGGGTTTGAGAAATGCATATTTGCATAGAAATAATCTTTAGTGAGCTAAATTTTAGAGTATGTCAAATTTATAAATATTACTACTGTAAAGACATATTTTTAGAAATAGATTTCTGGCACAGTTTATTTAAATTCCATTTTTCACATTTGTGTCACCAACATAGCTTTGGCTTGGTATTTTCTAATGCATTTGTTTTCAGCATTCATGTTTTAGAGATTAAACTTTTCCGTTATCTTGTTCAGACATTACAGTTTGAAAATGAAGTGAAGCAAGAGAGGTGCTTTTATTTAAAAGGCATCCATTTGGTTTGAGACACGTGGCCAGTAAAACTTTCTTAGCTGCTTTTTCTTCTTCCAATTCCAAGCACAAACATATTACTTTCTTCTTTGTATTACTTTGTCCCTTTACTTAAAAAGGAAGTTATCTATTTTTAAACCTCCTATCCATCTTTAAGGCGTATTATGTTTCCTGTGTCTGTTGTTTCATTTCAGAGTAACTGCTTTGTCCCTGCTGTTAGCTTACGCCATTTTAAAAATACAGATGCTTAGTGCACAATCACAAACAAGTAATAAATTGAATTTCTTTATTTATAGAGACTCCAGTGTTCTATCTGAACAATAGCAATATATGCTTTAACCACATATAGTAATAAATATGTAGAATAGCAATATATGCTCTAATCTGTTCAGGTTGGGATTATATTGCCACAGATACTGAAAGGATGTCGCAAATTTATTCTCCAGCTGAAGAGAGTCCCATTCTAGAAATGGACTGCGTGTTCACAAAGGAAACAGCCTGAGGAAGGAAAATGCCCTGCATCCCCTCAGTTTTGGAGGGTCCTCTGCATAAAGGCAACAGGATTGTCCTTATCTCATTGGTGTCAGGGGACGCATAAGTCGTGCTTTCTATTGCCTGAAGTAAGGAATTAGGCTCAAGAAATAATAATCAAGCCTGGTTTCTGTGGAGTTGAATGGAAAGTTATACTTATTGCAGAGATAATTTTCAACTAAGGCCTCAAAATCACTAACAGTCTTTAGACTTGTTGATCTAACAGCTTGACTTGGTTTTGAGTAGTTATTTTCCAGGGAAAAGCCTGGCTCCAAGATCTGGCTGCTAGTTGTTGCAGAGTTCTTAAATTTTGCTGTAAATATCATTATACCACCTGCAGTTTTTCGTCTCTGCAATGTAAATGTATTTACTTGTGGTACCTTGACAGAATTTCTGCAGCCGCTTCCTCTTCCAGTTGCTGTGCCTAATCTTTGTATATACATAACACGGGCAGAATGACTTGAGGCCAGTTTTCAAATCCCTCTGGAAATGAGCCACTGGTATAGAATTCATGAGGCTCCTGCTAATCAAATACCTCTGTGTACTTGCAAAATTTTATTCTGCATTGACTTGTGTAAGTTTCCATGCGCACCTTAAGATGCTGCTCCTCTTCTCGTGTCTTAATAAGTGAGCTAAGATCAGGGAAGATGCTTGGCTTGGCCCAGGGCGCTCTCACCATAAAAAAGAAGATACTGCAGAGGGACTTTTCTCAGTGGGAGATTCATTTAGCTTTGGACTTGTTCTTCTTCACTGATCAAATGTGTTGGCCCTTAAGGAATGGTATATGTGGTCTTTGGGTTTGTAGGAGAATTGGGTTACTGCAGAGAAAATATAAAAGTATACTATACTTTTTATATAAAGTATACTATATTATATAT
>NW_010538755.1:0-1668 GCF_000687285.1 Phaethon lepturus
CACCAAAAATCAATAGAAAAGGGTTTTCCCCAAGAGCCTTGAAGGAAAGGTATTGGGGTGCTGCGCCTGACTACCAGTGCCTTCCACGTTAGGGTGGTGTTACCCGCCCCAGCCCTTTGCTTTTCCAGTCACTTTAACCAAGAAGGAAATTTTGGGACAATGGGAGCTTGGTTCCTGCTTGAGCTGCCGTTAGATTAAGAAAAACCTATTTTTCTTAGATTTAGGTGTTTACATGCGAGCCAGGCACGTACCTCCGCAGCATGTCTTTTCAGGAGAAAACGTGATGCTCTGGGAGTCTACGCGCTGCGTGAATCACACCCGCACCTTGGGAAAGAAAATCGGACTGGGGGAGAGAACGCGTAAGGGTTAAACACCAGACTTTCGGGGAGGCTCCTAAAACTTCCTCCGCTCTCTGCACAGTCAGTAAATACACGTGGAAAAACATCAGATCTTCCCAGGCTATTGATTTTTGACTTTCATTCTCCCAACCCTCGCCCAACTCGTTAGCTGCGGATCAGGCAGCCTAATCTGACCCGATTTTTAGATCTTAGGCTGACCAGTCTGAACAAAAGTCGCCTGCCCAGCCCTAACGTGCTGTCTAACGGGCCATCCGCACGCCTCCGGGGACCGGAGGATTCCTGGGGGCTTGTTAGGGCGTTGGGAAGGATATCGGCATCCGAGGGTTTCCCGAGCTGGGGACCAGGCTCCCACCGTGTGTTTGCAGCAAGGCATGAGTTTGGGTCAAGGTTAAAAACAGGCTTTGGAAATTAAGCTTTGGGTTCAAGTGCAGGAGGGACTCTGCACGCATACGCTGGTGTCCAGAAGCCAAGGGCTGGTGCCAAACCCTGCTACACCCAGCATCGCTGGGGGAACCGGGGTCTGGCACCCAGCTAGAAAAGGAGGAGCGTGAACAATCAGCAGGAGGCTTGTTTCCTGCTGCAAACCTGCAGCGTTCAGTTGCACCTATTTTTAGGTAGAACCAGACCAGACTGGTAGGTTTGGGTTTTTTTTTTTTTGCAATTTGACTAAAAAAAAAAAAAATAGGTTGAAAGGAGCTTTGGTGTTTGGAAGTGGAACAGCACTGGTTTAGACCAAACCTAAGCTCCGCGTCCTAGTTTGCTGAACTTTCAGACAAGTAACATTCGGACCACCCGCCCTTTTTCCAGGCAATTAATTTCCACCCTTTGTGCCTCAGTTTCCCCACCCACCAAACACAGATTGCCCCTCTGGGGTCTCCTGTTGTTTCTCAAGAGCTGAAGGCGCCCTGTGAGGCTCTTACGGCAAGTTTGCATCAGCAAGCCACGCTCTGCGCGTGGCTCCGGGCCCCCCAAGTCCATCCTGCACGGGCTCACGGACGGCACCACGGAAAAAAAAGCTCCCCCCTTGGCCTCGTGGCTAGCTGCCGCGGGGGGATTTTGCCAGCCCGCAGGTGCTGCCAGCAAGACTGCCTGAAAATTTGGACCAGAGCTGGAAAGTCGGCTTTATTGCTTAAAGCTTATTGCCAGAAGCCGAGAGCTGGGGGAGGCAGCGAGAGGGAACGGCCGAGAAAGGAGGGGAGGGGAGGGCAGTCTGGCGTGGCCGAGGCGATCGCGTCCCACCAGGACATTAGGGCCAGAGGGCAGAGGACCCCCCGTCCTACTTGGGCCAGACCTTTTGCCCTCGTTGGTC
>NW_010538756.1:0-510 GCF_000687285.1 Phaethon lepturus
ACCTCCTGGTTTTACAGAGCAGGAAAAAGAAAAATGCGTGAGCCCAGCCCACGCTCCAGGGAGCTCCTGCTGCCGGGACCAGGCACCCCTGCCCAGGATGCCCATCCCTGCCGAGAGCCGCCTCCTGCTCCAGTTCAGTTGCGGCTGGGGGGGCTCTGGGGAGCTGCTCTGCCACAGAGCCCCCCACCCCAGCGTTGGGGCTCTCCACCAGCTTACAGCTATGTGGAGTGTCACCCGGTGGGCTCTGCCATGCTTCCCCCAGCCCCTGGCTGGCCAGCACCCAGGGCTAAAAGAAGTCTGGAAAAGCAGCCGGTCCATTGGCAGGGCATTTTGGGCAGATCAGCTCCATCAAGCATTTCACCGTGGAGTGACCCCTGCACCTTGGTCAGCATAACAAGGGGTTCATGGCATGCATCCCACTCAGCTCCAGGGGGTCTTGGCCCCGTGGCCCCCGCAGCTGGCGAGGAGCCCTCCCGCCTGGCAGCCATAGCAGCAGGCGGCGCCCCGGCG
>NW_010538756.1:541-1660 GCF_000687285.1 Phaethon lepturus
AGTTGTAGCTGCCGCCAGCAGCCGTAAACAGCTCAGGTTAAAAATAGGTCCCAACACCAGTAAGAAAACCCCTCTCCTGCTCGAGCTGGCCACGTAACAGCCGGGCTGCGAAAAGGAGGATCCCAGCAGAGGGGCCGGGGCAGAGAGCGGGACAGCTGGGGGAACCAAGGGGCAGCGCTGCCCACCCCAAGGGCCACCCACTAAGAGCATCAACCCCCCTGCAGATCCCTCACCCAACCACCTCCCACCACAGGTCTCCCCCAAGCACCCGGTCCCTGTCGCAGCCCTCCGTGCCCTCCTGGGAGGGGGCAATAAGCCAAGAAAGGCACAAACGGCACTGCCCTCCCCCAGTGGGATGTGCCCCCACCCACCTGGTTCCCCTCAGGGCTCTGCATCCCAGGCATGGCCGACGGGGCCCTGCATAGGTCGTGTGCTCCCACATGCGACTGCCTGGCCTCACCCCACCACTGCGGTGACGAGGGACATGGCATCCCCTGGGCTGCTGCAGGACACATTTGGGGCCACAAAAAAGGGCTGGAGACCCGCCCTCTCCCAGGGCAGCTCTGTCTGTGAGGACCACAAGCAGCACTTCCCACCCGTGCTGCTCCAGGCTGGAGGGGCATGAGCCCTGCAGGGTCACCCACGGGAGATGGCCAGGGCTTCCTGGGGCCTCCAGGGGAAAACCTTGGAGCATGAGTTCCCTGCACCAGGGCCAGCATTCAGCTTTGTCGTGAAGAGGACAAGAACATACTGCAGGGGGGAAGCTCTCGGAGGGACCCATGTGGTATGGGGTGCATTTGCTCCATCCCACACCCCAGAAAGTCCCATCACCTATGCTGGGGCTCCCTGTGCCTTTGGGAAAAGTCCCTTATCTGGTGCCCACCACCCCTGCGGTAGTGGCACAGCGGGGCTGATGGACTGGGGCAGGACGGCCCTATGTGGCCAGCTGAGATCCCAGGGCCAAGGCCTGGGGAAGGGACTGGCAGGGTGGGCTTGTGCTGCTCAGCCAGGTGACACAGCCTCTGCCCCCAGCACAAGGGACAAACATTCCTTGGCCTTCCCACCCATCCCATCTGGGGCCGGAACGGGATGGGTGCTCACATGCTGGTTACGGCCCTG
>NW_010538757.1:0-470 GCF_000687285.1 Phaethon lepturus
GACGCGGGGATCCATGAAACCACACGAGTTTTGTCGTAGCAAAAAAGCCAAGCGCCAGCCAGGTCCTGGGAGCGGGGTGGGGAGAAGGGGCGGGTGGAGGGAGAGGTCTGGAGGCTCCTCTGGGGGTGCTGAGGCTGAACAGGTACTGATGCAGTTTGTAAAAATCGGCATTTTCCCCGTGCTGCGCTGTGTCCTCTGCTCTCACGCCCCAGAAATGTTACTCTGATTTGCGGATTTAACCCCAGTTAGTACAGCTGGTCCCCCACCCCACAGCAGTACTCTTCCCTCAGGTGCAACTGGGGATATTTTGGGTCAGGAATGGCTCCTGCTGGGGCGAGGGCGAGCCACGCCGGCGTGCAAGCGGCCGATGCAAGGGGATGTTATCTCCGTTGGCAGGCAAGGCCACGGGAGCGAGCGAGGGGTTGGGGATGTGGCGGGATTTGGGATGTGTCAGGGTTTGGGATGTGTCA
>NW_010538758.1:0-834 GCF_000687285.1 Phaethon lepturus
GGCAAGAGACCAGCATGGCTGAGTGGAGACCAGGCTGGGTGAACTAAAGGGCAAGAAGGAAATGCACAGGCAGTGGAAGCAGGGACAGGGATCCTGGGGACAGTACAGGGACACTGTGTGTAGGGCTGGGGTCAGGAAGGCCAAGGCACAGCTGGAGCTGAACTTGCAAGGGATGAAAAGGGCTTCTACAGGTATGTCAGCCAGAAAAGGAAGATCAAAGAAAGCATAACCACCCTGATGAGCAGGACTGGCAGACTGGTAACAATGGATGAGGAGAAGGCTGAGGTACTCAGTGACTTCTTTGCCTCAGTTTTCACTGGCAGTCTCTCTTCCCACACCCCTCAAGGGGATGGACTGCAAGATGGGGACTGGGGAACAAAGTCCCTCCCACTATAAGAGAAGATCAGGTTCAAGACCACCTGAGGAACCTGAACATACCTAAGTCCATAGGACCTGGCGAGATGCATCCCACAGTCCTGAGGGAGTTGGCAGATATAGTTCCAAGCCACCCTCCCTGATACTTGAAAAGTCCTGGCGGTCAGGTGAAGTCCCTGGAGACTGGAAAAAGGGAAACATTGCACCCATTTTTAAAAGGAGTAGCAAGGAGGAACCTGGGAACTACTGACTGGTCAGCCTCACGAGTGTGCCTGGGAAGATCATGGAACAGATCCTGCTAGAAGCTGTGCTAAGGCACATGGAGGACAGGGAGATGAGTCAAGACTGCCACCATGGCTTCACCAAGGGCAAGTCCTGCCTGACCAACCTACTGGTCAATGGACAAGGAAAGAGCCATGCATGTCATTTATCTGGACTTTGGTAAGGCCTTTGACATGG
>NW_010538759.1:0-308 GCF_000687285.1 Phaethon lepturus
GCCCCCGGCGTGCTGGGTCCTGACGGACCCGTGTGAGCTCTGCAGCCCTCCCTGCCCGGCTCCATTCCTCCTTGGCCATGGGTGCTCACCCTGCACCCACCTGTGGGGTGGCCCCGGGGACCGGGAGCTCTGCTGGCGCGGTGCGTGTGTGGACCCCAATGCTTGTAAGCTCCTGCCTGAAACACCTGGGAACAGGCTTCATCCCAAACCGGTACTTCCCGCGCTCCAGCCATGCGGCGAGCAGCTGCAGCCCCAGGCAGGAGGAAACGCTGAGCCGCTGGCAACTCCCAGCAATTCCCCAAATGTGC
>NW_010538759.1:548-822 GCF_000687285.1 Phaethon lepturus
GCCAGCCCTCCCTGCGTGCGGAGCTGGCAGCGGGCTGGGTAAACTATGGAGATTAGCACTGGGATTGGAGCTGGTGTGAAAAATTACTCCCGTTTTGAATGGATAAAGCTGCTTTTCTCTCCTGTGCACCAGGACCACGGAAGCAGATTCAAAGTTTAATCCCTTCCGCCTGATCCTTCTCGTTAGACATAATGTAATTAACGGGACGGCGAGGAGCTGCAAAGCTGTTTGTGCTCCAGGGTCACGTCGGAGAACAACAGGGCACCAACTGCCG
>NW_010538760.1:0-241 GCF_000687285.1 Phaethon lepturus
CGGAGGCACCGAGGGCTGCTCCGGACCGGTGCGGGCTTCCATCCCCGCCACGCAAACCGCTGCCAAACCGGGCCTAGCCTCCCTCGCTAATGACGGGCGAGCAGAGAAATGTGGGCCTTGCGTGGGGCTATCTCAGGAACTGTGATGGTCTGTGGTGCCAAACTACGCGAAAAGGAAAACAGGGCATTTTTTTCCCCCTTCAATATTATGGCATGGTTTGGGGGCGTTTGCCCGTGGGGTA
>NW_010538760.1:332-550 GCF_000687285.1 Phaethon lepturus
CGGTTTAATTTACCTCCCCTTCTCCCCCCCTCTGCTTTCTCCAGCAAACCGCGGTGTCCGAAGAGAGGGTGGACAGCAGTCCTTTTTAGGAACAGCAGGCAGAGAGATGAGGTATGAGGTGTAAATCCCTACCAAGATTTCTGCGTCATTTTTCCCCCACCACCTCACACCCCGGTGAGTGATGGTTCCGTGACGGGAACCGCAGGGACTCGCCAGCC
>NW_010538761.1:0-1647 GCF_000687285.1 Phaethon lepturus
AGGGCAGCGGGTAGGAGACTCCCATCCTGGGAAGCCCCCTGCCCCATCTCACCGCTGGGGTCTCTCCTCATGCAGGCGGATGCCATCTATGACATGATCGGCTTCCCCGACTTCATCCTAGACAACAAGGAGCTGGACGATGTCTATGATGGGGTACGGGGCCACACGACTTGTGGCAGGGGCCGCGCATGGAAGGTCCCATGGTGGGACGATGTCCCCATTTTGGAGACCCATTTGGAATGGGGAGTTACATGGAGCCACCCCTGTAACCAAGTGCATCCCAGACAGGGTGGGGGGAACAGCCCCCAGTGGACCCCTCCTCATCCCTCCTTTTCCTCACCAGTATGAAGTCTCAGAGGACTCCTTCTTCCAGAACATGCTCAACTTCTACAACTTCTCTGCCAAAGTGATGGCCGACCAGCTCCGGAAACCCCCCAACCGTGACCAGTAAGGGGGAGGGCCCGGGGGAGGCTGTGGCACTGTCATGGTGTCACAGCACTGTCCCCAGCATGGCCTGGGTAGCACTGTTTCACTGAGGGGAAGGTCCCCCCATGGGGTGGCACAGCGTTGTAGGTCACTCGTGGTGGCTCTGGCTTGTCCTTGGGACAGCTGCAGAGTCCCTTGGTCACGGGGCGGGGGGCAGCAGTGACAGTCCTGGGCAGGGCAGCACAAGGGACACATGGTGGGAGATGGCACAGGAGAGTGCGGGAAATACTTCCTCCTGCTCCCCTGTCCCACCTCCCTGCCCCAGGTGGAGCATGACCCCGCAGACCGTCAATGCCTACTACCTGCCCACCAAGAATGGGATCGTCTTCCCCGCTGGCATCCTGCAGGCTCCCTTCTACGCCCGCAACCACCCCAAGTGAGCCTGGCATGGGGATGAGGGGCATCTCCTGGGGGTGGAGGGGCACGGACTGGATCAGAGCCAGCACCCACAGAGCCCCCCCAGTCACAAAGCAAAGCCTTAGGGAGTGAGGGTCCACCAAAGCTTTACATCCTGCAGCCAAGACAGCCTGCAAAGTCCCCGCAGGGCCACCGCTGTCCCCAACAGGACTCATTCCCAGCCAGGTGCCCCAGACACAGACAGGGTGCCAGGGCTGCAGGAGGGGTGCTGGCGCTGGGGACAGGCTGTGATGGCATCATCCCCCCACGCTTACCTGGCTCTCTCCCACGGCCCCGCAGAGCACTTAATTTTGGTGGCATCGGTGTGGTGATGGGGCACGAGCTGACCCACGCATTCGACGACCAAGGTGAGAGCCCATGGGCAGCTTCGGCCCTGACCCCCATCACCTTCCTCCAGCCCCCCGGCCTCCCCCTGCCCTGGGTGTGGGAAGGGGGTGCTGTGGGCGCGCAGGGGTCCCGCTTCACCATCCATTGCATCATGCGTGCTCATGCCCCGCTCCGGCCACCCCCCCTTCTATCATCCTGTCTCCCCAGGTGGCACCCGCCGATACCTCCCCCCGGCTTCTCTGTGCAGCTTTCGCTCCATCCGCTTGGTGAGGACACAGTGTCTGCAGCCCCGACCCCCTCCTCATCCTCCTCCCTGCGGGGTGCGGGATGGGTCCCTCTCACACCCGCTCTGCTTTGCGACTTCACTGCCGCCCTGGAGGCGGTGGGATCAAGATGGCGGTGATACGGGATGTAGGG
>NW_010538761.1:1696-2607 GCF_000687285.1 Phaethon lepturus
GTCTCCGGCCCCGCCCCCCTCCTCATCCTCCTCCCTGCGGGGTGCGGGATGGGTCCCTCTCACACCCGCTCTGCTTTGCGCCTTCACTGCCGCCCTGGAGCCGGTGGGAATAAGATGGGGGTGATACGGGAATTCGGGGTGACCAATCCAATCCAGCTTGGGACAGTGGGGATGGCTGGGGACCCAAGCACATGGCTGAGCCCCAACCAGAGCCCACCCGGAGTAGGGGCTGAGGGACACCATCTCCCCTGGGCATGGACCCAAGGCACCAGGTCCCCCAGTGTCCTCTAGGGCTGTCCCTGCCATATACCACCTCACCCTGCTTTGGGACCCCCTGCAGCAGGGGCTCAGCAGAGGGCCGTCGTCCCCTGGTCCCACCCCGCCCCACGGCTTTGTCCCGCAGGGCGGGAGTATGACAAGGAGGGCAACCTGCGGCCATGGTGGCAGAACTCCTCCCTGGAGGCCTTCAAGAACCGGACGGCGTGCATGACAGAGCAGTACGGCCACTACACCGTCCACCGTGAGAAGGTCAACGGTCGGCAGACGCTGGGCGAGAACATCGCAGGCAACGGCGGGCTCAAGGCGGCTTACAATAGGAGGGCAAAAAAAAGAACGTGGACCCCCTGCCCCATGCCTGTGTGTCCCTCCCCAGGGCTTCAGGGCACCTCTCCCACAGGCTTACAAGTCCTGGCTGCAGAAGAATGGGGAGGAGAAGCGCCTGCCAGCCCTGGGGCTCACCAACCACCAGCTCTTCTTTGTGGGCTTCGCGCAGGTAGGGCAGAGTGGGATGGTGGGGTCCCCATCCCTCCCCGGCCCCTTGGAGCCATTCCACAGCCCCTCATCCTGCCCGGGGTGGGGCTCTGCCCACATACCTGAGGCTGCTCCCGCTCCGGCAGGTGTGGTGCTCCGTC
>NW_010538761.1:3047-3254 GCF_000687285.1 Phaethon lepturus
ACGCCGGAGAGCTCCCATGAAGGGCTGGTGACTGACCCCCACAGCCCTGACAAGTACCGTGTCATCGGCACCCTCAGCAACTCTCGGGACTTTGTTGAACATTTCGGCTGCCCCCTGGGCTCCCCCATGAACCCCGGCAAGCACTGTGAGGTGTGGTAGGGACAGGGAGGGTGCTGGGGACAGAGGAGACGATGCCTGGCTGTGCCT
>NW_010538761.1:3425-3959 GCF_000687285.1 Phaethon lepturus
TGGTAAAGGGTGGCAGGAAAGCCGTAGCCCCCCCAAAATGCAGCTCTGCCCCCCAACCCTGATGTGCTAGAGATGGGCACAGCTCAGCACCTCCCAGTGCCGCATCCCTCCCCAGGCGGGCAGGTCAGAGAGGTCAAGGGAGAGCACTAGACCCCAGCCCTCCCTGCTCCTGCCCCCAACCTGCCGGAGACGGAGGCCGGGGTCTGCTGGCTCCGTTCTTCCCTTGCCCCCTCCCGATCCGGCTTGGCTTCCCCATCCCCCCCGACCAGCGGGCGGCAGTGGGGACTCTGGTGCCTTCAGCTGTGGGTGGCTGTCGCTGAATTTATTTAATGATTAAAAGCAGTTTCCACTTACTCCGGCAGCTCCAGGTCTTTCGCGGTGTCAGGGGGTTAGGGCAGCGGTGGAATCTGGCATGGGGGCGTGACTCAAAAGTTGGGGGATGTGCGGGAGATGAGACATCCTGAGGGACCAAGGGATGGGAGTGGGAGATGAGACATCCCGAGGGACGGCGAGAGGGGAGCAGACGTGCAGGGA